>NC_136515.1:31834161-31871661 GCF_053919585.1 Euprymna scolopes
CTTAAGGAATGTAAAAAGCAGCTGGCTAAGCCACTATTCATATTATGGAGGGCATCACTGGACAAAGGGATAGTCCCAGCCGACTCTAAGCGCGCTAACATTATCCCAATATACAAAGGTGACGGTCGATCTCTCCCCAAGCAATATCGACCAGTGGCACTAACATCCCACATTACAAAAGTATTCAAAAAGGTCCTTCGAAAGTACTTGGTGGAATTCCTCAACAACCACAGTCTGTTCAATCCAGGGCAGCATGGATTAAGAACCGGAAGATCCTGCTTAAGTCAGCTTCTAATCCATCATGATAGGATATACTTAGACTTTGCAAAGGCGTTCGACAAAGTGGACTTTGCAGTAACCATCGAAAAGCTCCAACATCTTGGAATTGGAGGTAAATTGATCCTATGGATTAAATCATTCCTAACAGATCGCTACCAGACAGTTGTAGTAAATGGCTCTGCATCTCCCCCGAGCAAAGTGCAATCTGGCGTTCCCCAAGGTTCAGTACTTGGTCCGCTGCTGTTCCTCGTACTAATCGGCGACATAGACGAAAAAGTCAAATCGTCTTTCGTCTCAAGTTTTGCCGACGACACCAGGATTGGCAGGAAAATAAAAGATTCTTCTGATGTACAAGCTCTCCAAGATGATCTAGACGCTATCTACCAATGGGCGGATGACAACAATATGCAGTTTAACTCCGGGAAATTCGAGTGTATCAAATACGGTAGAAGGAAGGACCTGAGAGAAGCATCTAAGTACTCGACCCAAGACGGGAAGCTAATTAAAACCAAAGATACTGTGTGCGATCTGGGAGTAACGTTGGATTCTGATGGTACATTCACCTCCCAGATCGACAAAGTTTGTTCAACTGCACGGAGCCTTTCCAGTTGGATTCTACGCACTTTCAAAACGAGACAAAAAAACCTAATGCTGACACTCTGGAAGTCGCTGGTGTTGCCGCACATTGATTACTGTTGTCAGCTGTGGAATCCGGACAGAAAAGGTCATATTCAAGCATTAGAGGCCATCCAGAAGTCGTTTCTAAGAAAGATAACTGGTTATAGTCAATTGAATTATTGGCAACTGCTGGATACGTTGAATATCAAATCGATTCAACGCAGGCAAGAAAGATATTCAATCATCTATACCTGGCGTATGATGGAGAACCAGGTGCCCAACGCTGGTATACAGCACCATATCTCAAAACGTGGCAGAAGGTGTGTGGTACCACCCCTAACCAGTGTCAGGGACAACTGGATCCGACGGCTCAGGGAATCGAGTTTAAATTCCTGGGGTCCTACGCTCTTCAATTGCCTACCACGTAACCTCAGAGAGATCACGAACTGCAAAACAGAATCGTTCAAGTCGGCACTGGATACCTGGCTGAAGTCTGTACCAGACGAACCTCAGATCCCCGGTTATACCGCTATGAGACGCAGTGAATCCAATAGCTTACGCCACATGCTTGTCTGTGTAAAGAGGGACAGCGAAATGGTGCAGCAGTCTATTGATTCGACACCGCCTATACCGTCCCAACTGGAGGCCGCTTGCCGCAGGGACCTTGGAGGGCTTTGACCGCCGAAAGACATCACACAACTTAATTTAAGAAGTCTGCGAAGAGGATGTTGAGCCAATTGATAAAAGCTCACAGCAAAACAAAAAAAAAAATCGTTTAAAAGTTAGTTGGACGTCGGTTTCGTCTTATCAGTTGAACAGAATAATCTCATGTGAGTAAAGGATTTTTTCATTAATTTAAGAAGTCTGCGAGGAGAATATCGGTCCAATTGATAAAAACTAAAAGCAAAACAAATAAATATTTAAAAATTCAGTTGGACGTCGGTTTCGTCTTATCAGTTGAACAGAATAATCTCATGTGAGTAAAGGATTTTTTCATTAATTTAAGAAGTCTGCGAGGAGAATATCGGTCCAATTGATAAAAACTAAAAGCAAAACAAAAAAAAATCTTTTCAAATTTAGTTGGACGTCAGTTTCGTCTTATCAGTTGAACAGAATAATCTCATGTGAGTAAAGGATTTTTTCATTAATTTAAGAAGTCTGCGAGGAGAATATCGGTCCAATTGATAAAAACTAAAAGCAAAACAAAACAAAAATATTTCCACATTTAGTTTGACGTCGGTTTCGTCTTATCAGTTGAATAGAATAATCTCATGTGAGTAAAGGATTTTTTCATTAATTTAAGAAGTCTGCGAGGAGAATATCGGTCCAATTGATAAAAACTAAAAGCAAAACAAAACAAAAATATTTCCACATTTAGTTTGACGTTGGTTTCGTCTTATCAGTTGAACAGAATAATCTCATGTGAGTAAAGGATTTTTTCAGTAATTTAAGAAGTCTGCGAGGAGAATATCGGTCCAATTGATAAAAACTAAAAGCAAAACAAAAACAATCTTTTCAAATATAGTTGGACGTCGGTTTTGTCTTATCAGTTGAACAGATTAATCTCATGTGAGTAAAGGATTTTTTCATTAATTTAAGAAGTCTGCGAGGAGAATATCGGTCCAATTGATAAAAACTAAAAGCAAAACAAAAAAAAATATTTCCACATTTAGTTTGACGTCGGTTTCGTCTTATCAGTTGAACAGAATAATCTCATGTGAGTAAAGGATTTTTTCATTAATTTAAGAAGTCTGCAAGAAGCATATCGGTCCAATTGATAAAAGCTCAAAGCTAAACAAATAAATATTTAAAAATTCAGTTTGACGTCGGTTTCGTCTTATCAGTTGAACAGAATAATCTCATGTGAGTAAAGCATTTTTTCATTAGTTTAAGAAGTCTGCGAGGAGAATATTGGTCCAATTGATAAAAACTAAAAGCAAAACAAATATTTAAAAATTCAGTTGGACGTCGGTTTCGTCTTATCAGTTGAACAGAATAATCTCATGTGAGTAAAGGATTTTTTCATTAATTTAAGAAGTGTGCGAGGAGAATATCGGTCCAATTGATAAAAACGAAAAGCAAAACAAAATAAATATTTAAAAATTCAGTTGGACGTCGGTTTCGTCTTATCAGTTGAACAGAATAATTGTATGTGAGTAAAGGATTTTTTCATTAATTTAAGAAGTCTGCAAGGAGCATATCGGTCCAATTGATAAAAACTAAAAGCAAAACAAATAAATATTTACAAATTCAGTTGGACGTCGGTTTCGTCTTATCAGTTGAACAGAATAATCTCATGTGAGTAAAGGATTTTTTCATTAATTTAAGAAGTCTGCGAGGAGAATATCGGTCCAATTGATAAAAACTAAAAGCAAAACAAAAAAAAATCTTTTCAAATTTAGTTGGACGTCAGTTTCGTCTTATCAGTTGAACAGAATAATCTCATGTGAGTAAAGGATTTTTTCATTAATTTAAGAAGTCTGCGAGGAGAATATCGGTCCAATTGATAAAAACTAAAAGCAAAACAAAACAAAAATATTTCCACATTTAGTTTGACGTCGGTTTCGTCTTATCAGTTGAATAGAATAATCTCATGTGAGTAAAGGATTTTTTCATTAATTTAAGAAGTCTGCGAGGAGAATATCGGTCCAATTGATAAAAACTAAAAGCAAAACAAAACAAAAATATTTCCACATTTAGTTTGACGTTGGTTTCGTCTTATCAGTTGAACAGAATAATCTCATGTGAGTAAAGGATTTTTTCAGTAATTTAAGAAGTCTGCGAGGAGAATATCGGTCCAATTGATAAAAACTAAAAGCAAAACAAAAACAATCTTTTCAAATATAGTTGGACGTCGGTTTTGTCTTATCAGTTGAACAGATTAATCTCATGTGAGTAAAGGATTTTTTCATTAATTTAAGAAGTCTGCGAGGAGAATATCGGTCCAATTGATAAAAACTAAAAGCAAAACAAAAAAAAATATTTCCACATTTAGTTTGACGTCGGTTTCGTCTTATCAGTTGAACAGAATAATCTCATGTGAGTAAAGGATTTTTTCATTAATTTAAGAAGTCTGCAAGAAGCATATCGGTCCAATTGATAAAAGCTCAAAGCTAAACAAATAAATATTTAAAAATTCAGTTTGACGTCGGTTTCGTCTTATCAGTTGAACAGAATAATCTCATGTGAGTAAAGCATTTTTTCATTAGTTTAAGAAGTCTGCGAGGAGAATATTGGTCCAATTGATAAAAACTAAAAGCAAAACAAATATTTAAAAATTCAGTTGGACGTCGGTTTCGTCTTATCAGTTGAACAGAATAATCTCATGTGAGTAAAGGATTTTTTCATTAATTTAAGAAGTGTGCGAGGAGAATATCGGTCCAATTGATAAAAACGAAAAGCAAAACAAAATAAATATTTAAAAATTCAGTTGGACGTCGGTTTCGTCTTATCAGTTGAACAGAATAATTGTATGTGAGTAAAGGATTTTTTCATTAATTTAAGAAGTCTGCAAGGAGCATATCGGTCCAATTGATAAAAACTAAAAGCAAAACAAATAAATATTTACAAATTCAGTTGGACGTCGGTTTCGTCTTATCAGTTGAACAGAATAATCTCATGTGGTAATAGTGAAATTACTAGTTTAATTAAAATACAGGAAAGAAAAAGTGCTCGTTGCAATTTAGATATATAATAAGCTCGATAGGTAAATATCCTAGAGCTAATTTAATATTTAGTAATGTGATTGATAATTTAAAAATCAAATTATAATTAAATTAAAAATCCGTTTCATAAGAAGGAACAACAACAAAATCAATGATTTGTACGATCGTTTCGGAAAACAGTGTTTTTATTGTGGTAGACATCAAGTTACGGACAATAATTATTATATATAGTTTTTTAACAAACAAGGTTTCCTCGTCAGCAAATATTGTGAAGGGTTTTTATTAAATGTAAAAGACACCATAAATAAACCTAGCATTAAAAGTAAGGCAGATGTATTAAATAAAGATTAAAATAAAGGTATGGATTTAAACTTGATAAGAAAATTAATATGGGTTAGAGATAGAAATAAAATAGAGTAAAATATAAATTTGGTTTAAGTACTATATTATAAATATATGCATACATATATATGAAAAATAGACATATATATACATATACATAGATATACAGATATATACATAAAAATATAGGTACAAATATTTACCTTTTAATTTTTCGCCTTTTGAAATCAGGAACTATGGTTAAAGTACTCATATAGATGTTTGCTATAGCTTTTCAGCTTATGAAATGATAAATTTTAAGAAGAACGCCCGTGCAATAATTTATTTCCGTTAGCATACTTTTGATTTAAAGATGCCACGGTTTATAATTCGAAAGAAATTGTAGGTTAATGTTATTTGTATAATTGAATAATGCAAGGGGGATAATTAGTCATATTTTATTTAATTAAAGGATGTAAGGGGGATAATTAGTCTAACTTAAGTTATTACAGAATAATAAAAAAATTGTAATCTATTTTTACTAATAAGTAATTTTTAATGATTTAAGGTGGTTTATATTTATTAAATTTAAACCAAAGTTTATGACTGCATGTGAAGATTAGTTCCTGTCTTGAATTTAATAGGGTGGTTGCATTTTTTATATCTTCATATTTCAAAATTTTTAGGGTCTCTTTTGTACATAGTGCACAGAATTTATCTCCTGGTTTATATGGTTTGCAAGATTCAATTACTCGCCATTTCAACTTGAAAGAAATATTGCTATTTTTGAGTTGCCAAATATAATTGGATAGAGTAGTTTGGTTTGATAGAGAGTTATTTTTAAAAGAATATTTGTGCATTGAAATTCTATGTTTTATTAGGCCAGATGTGGAGCCAAAATATATTGCCTCTTGCTTATTGTGATTATTTTCCGTTAGGTCTGGTGCTGCAGTATTATATGGTGGGTTGATTTGTAATTGATCGGTAGATTGGTTTAAGTTGGTGTCATTATTTAATCTGGTAGTTGAGTTATGGCTGTTAATAGATTCATGTAGATTTGGGGTTTTTGATACTGTGCAGCTATAGATTACATTTTTAATTTTACATGAGCCTTGTAGGGGACATTTATTTTTTCTTCTACAGTTACAGTCTGCTATATTTTGTATAGTTGTATTTTGTAGCTTATTAATTTTCTTACTATTAGAACTAACATAGTTGTCATTTTCAGTCTTCACTTCAGGTGTTTGCTGTGTGAATGTAGGTGGGATATGTGTGTCTTGTGTTTCTGAGTCAAGAAAAGCTCTTTTCACTCTGTCAGCAGATACTGTTTCTTCTTGCCCCTAATATCTAGGGTGAAAAGTTTAGAAGTGCGTGATAACACGCAATAAGGACCAGTATAAGGCAGTGTTAGAGGGGCTTTCACACAGTCTTTTCTAAGAAACACATGTGTCCATGAAGAAATGTCTTTGGGGACCAAAGATTTAATGGTCTGTACCCTAGGTTTCATGGGTGGGAGCTTACTAAAGTAAGCTTGCAGTCTGTTTACAAACAGAGCTGGATCTGACAATCCTAGTTCTATCAAGATCAGCATCTGACCTGGCAGCAATAGAGGTACTTCTTAGACAAGTTCGGCTGGAGAGTATCCCAGGTCCTCTTTGATAGTTGCATGACAGCCAAGAAGGACAACAGGTATGTATTCACTCCATCGTTGTTGGTCAGGGTAAGCGCATAAGGCAGCTTTCAATTGTTGATAGAAGCGTTCTATCATCCCGTTCGAAGCTGGGTGATAGCTTGTTCGAATACGTTTGATCCCTAAAATCCTGGAAAGTTCCTGGAACACATGGGATTCAAACTGTGCTCCACGGTCTGTGGCAATTGTTGTGGGGACTCCATAGTGCAATATCCAGCCCGATATAAGGGCTCACGCTACAGATTCAGTTGAAATGTCCTTTAGAGGAATAGCTTCAGGCCACCGTGTGAAACTGTTTATGCAGGTCAGGAGATAAGTATATCCCTGGCTGACTGGCCATGATCCAACCAGGTTGATGTGAACATGGCTGAACCGAGCATCTGGGGTGCTGAATGTTCCCAGGGGTGCACGGATATGGTTGTGCACCTTTGACTTCTGACAGGAAACGCAGAAACGTGTCCAGGCAGTGATGTCATGCTTCATATTAGGCCAGAAAAATCTAGCTGTAATCAGCTTCACTGTGGCTTTGCGTCCGGGTTGTGCCAGATTGTGTAGTGTGTCAAAGACAGCTCTACAATGAGTCATGGGAACAAATGGTCTAGGTGAATCTGTTGAAGTGTCACATATGATCTGCGTGTCCGAAGTAGGTACGGGCAGATAATGCGAATTTGCAAGTTGCGAATTCAGGTGATGACAGATCCATCGTGTCCAGACTTTGCTGGTCTAAGGCCATTTGTTGTAAATCGATATTTGAAGGTGAGGACAGAGAATTAATAGAAAGATGGGATAAGGCGTCTACCACAGTGTTCTTTCCCCCAGAGATATGTCGGATATCACTGGTAAATTGCGAAACAAAATCCAAGTGACGAGTTTCGTGAGGTGATCAATATAGATCACAAATTATCGGCCCTCAAGTGATTGCTGAAAGTGTTTCACTGTGGCCAAATGTGCTGTAACATTGTTCTACCGGTTTCAGCTGTCTCGAAAAATATGCGAGGGGTTATAGTTGCTGTTGATGCTGTTGTTGCAACACTGCACCTACAGCTGTGCCCGATGCATCCAACACCAGTGAAAACTGGGCATCAGGCACAGGATGTGCAAGTTATGTGTGTGTTGCTAGTTTCTCCTTCACTTCTTTAAAGGCTTCCAGCTGAATATCATTCAGTGAAATCTGCTCATTTTTCTTCTTCCTGTTACATAACAAGTCAGAAAGAGGAGACAAGAGATCTGCACAGTGTGGGATAAAGCGCCTGTAGTAATTTAGCAGGCCGAGGAAGTGCCTTAGTTGGCGAAGTGAAGTGGGTGGTTTAAGGTCTTGTAGAGCCTTAACCTTTTCAGGTAAGGGAGATATACACTCTGGGCTGATGATGTGGCCCAGGAAAACTAACTCTGAAGCACCAAAAACACATTTACCAGGATTAATTCTAACCTGATACTGTTGAAACCATTCAAACAGTAGGCGGAGGTGAGTGACATGTTCCTCAGGTGAGGCACTTGCGACTAGAATGTCGTCTATGTAGCTATAGATGAAGTCTAAATCACGCACTACCTCATCCCTGAAGCGTTGAAAGGAACTAGCCACGTTTCGCAAACCAAAAGGCATAGTTAAAAATTCAAACGCTCCAAACGGAGTTGTTACAGAAGTTTTCAGGATGTCGGCTGGATTCACTGGAATCTGATAGTATGCCTTAACCAAATCTAGTTTGGAGAAGGTATTACAACCGTGCAGTGAAGAAGCGAAGTCCTGTATGTGTGGGATTGGGTAACGATCGGATACCATAGTGGCATTCAATTGTCGGTAGTCCTCAGTCGGACGCCAATCTCCAGAATGTTATGCAAAGGGGAAGCCCAGGGACTGGATGAGGGGCATATGATTCCCAGTTGCAGCATATGGTTGAACTCTGCTTTCGCTGCTTTAAGTTTGTCAACAGGGAGGTGTCGAGGTCGGAAGAATACAGGAGTACCTGTGGTCTGAATATGGTGAGCTGTTGAGTGAGGTTGTTCACTCACAACAAAATTCAAGTTAGTTAACTCCGGGTAGGAGTTTAAAAATGTATGGTATGGATCATCGGCAGAAGCGATGAAGAATACAGGGCCGATAGATGTGAAGTTCGATTTTGAACCCGTGACGGAAAGTTCCATATTAGCATCTATCAGCTATTGTCTGCATATGTCAACTAATAGGTTGAAGTGATGCAGAAAGTCTGCGCCTATAATGGGATAGGGCAAATTAGCTATCGTAAAAACCAACGTAAAGTCTCTACGTAATTCCAAGTTAAGGAAATGAGAAATTTGACTGTACGTGGGAATAGCCGAGTGATTTACTGCTTGCAGTGTGATGGGTGAAAATGGCGGCTTCTCAGTGAGAAGTTTCAATGGCCAAATGCTGCAAGCTGCTCCTGTATCAACCAAGCAACACGCTTGGGATAAGGAGTCAGTGATAAAATAGGCACAGTTGTGGGAGGTCTGTGGAGAATGTGCCGTGCTCAGTTCTCCAGACGATCGTTTCCTTGGTTCAAATACGAACAGGGCATTTTACAGCGCCGTGCATCCTTGCCAAAACGACTGTGATAAAAGCATAGTCCTGGCTTGCTAGCATGACGGCGGTGATGTGGGGATGGTAAACGGTTCTTGTAGTGGCATCTGGGCGATTGTGATCTGGCCACACTCAGCTTCCTAACCTCTCTGGTAAGCCACTCGAGAGCGTCAAGTATAGCCAAGGAAGTGGCTTCTTGACGGCTGAGAGCATAGAGACTTCAGCCGAAGTCTGGGGGATAGCTGCGGTGGTAAGACCCTTGGTAAAGTCCATAACTTTATCTGCCAATGCCGCTACAACGTCGACAGAGTTTTTTCCAACAAAGGAGCTAAAATGGCTTTCACCTGTGCTGGCAGCCTCGAAAAGAAAAGCTGTTTTATAAGGGCACTGTCAGTGGGGACGTCTTCAGCTAACTCTCTCATTTGCCAGAGTAGCTCACTAGGCAAACAGTCTCCGAAGAGCTTGTCGTGGACTAACGTTTGGAAGCGTTTTTCCACTGACACTGACGTCCGGAGCAGGACCTCTCGTTTTATCGAGTCGTATGTGGAGTTAGGAGTGGTGTCAGTGATCAAGTCTTTGACCATTGGCGTTAACAGCGCAGGGAATGCACTAAATGATATCGGCAATTGCCGATGCTCTTTAATGTCGTTTGCTGAAAAATGCAACTCGAGCTGAGCAAAACAAATTCGGACGTCACCTGCATAAGCAGGCAAGGTGGTAGACATTAGATTAATAAGTAAAATGAACAGACCCAAAAATCAATAGTCGAAAAGTGAAAAAAAAACTTCTTCAAAGAGACACGAATGAGAGATAGAAAAACGAAGGAAAATAAGTCAGAAAAATTACAAGTAAGATAAAAATAAATAATAGCAATAGTATGGATTGGGAAAGGAAAGATTAAAGAAGTGTGTGTGTGTGTGTGTGTGCGTATGTGAAAAATGAAGTGAATACTGTACTTACAGTGTAGTTGGCCGTTAATAAATAAATATTTTTGGAATAAAGTTCTTCAGTTTTTATTTTGTTTTTTTTTATATATAAACATATATTTATATATATAGTTTGAGTTTATTACGTTGAAGGATGTAGTAGCTGGTCTCTTTGGTTAAGAAAATGGAAAGCGAAATGTCGTCTGCCCGTGGTTGATAAGCGCATAAAGAAAAACAAACTATTCGTAAACAAAATGTTTTTCACTTTCTGCTTTTTTTTTTGTTTGTTTTCCGGGATTTTTTAAAACAAAATTCTTCAGTACTTTTTCTTCATTTTTTTGTTAGTTTGTTTTTTTATTGATTTTTTTTTTTAGAAGAGAGAGTCGGGGAAACCCGTTTTGAAGTTTTTTTTTTGTTATTGTTTTCTTCTCCGATTTTGAACGCGCTGTCGCTGTTTGTATCGACGATGGCGCGAAAAGCAAAATGAATAACTTTCTTGTTGTTTTCGTCAAAGTTTTTTGCATGAAAAAAAAAATTTTTTCTTGTAGTCTTTCTGCCTTTGTGATTTGGTCCCTTGTCGTTTTTTTAATATTCTGCTCAAAAAAAGAAATGCCGCTTTGTAATCAAAAGGTCTGTGTTCGTTTCAGGTCACCATTTTATAGGAAGGAATTGTTGTGCATTTCTCTCCTAATAATTACTTAAATAAACACAAGGCCAAACGACATTGCTTTTAACAAAACAATAATAAAGGGTTTATTTAGAAAAGGCGAGATTGTATCTCAGACTGGAGAGAAAGAAAGAAAGTGTAAATGTCTGTTTGCAGGTGTCATCTGCCATCAAACTGCAGTCGTCAACAAGTAGCAGTGGGAAGGGTGAGTGAGTGAGGTCTGTACAGGTCGCTTGCTGGTGTCTCTCTGGCGATCGCAGCTGAGATCCCAAAGGGCTAAAAATAGTCCTTAAGGGGACAGCTAAAATCAATGCGCCCTGCCAACCGATTAGTCAGTGTGGCCAAATCACTTTGGCACCGAGCATTGATCCGCTTATAGTAAATAGTTTAACTGCTACAAAGGAAAATGCATAGCCTATTAGGAACTACGAAAGAAATGTTCAATCTACATTTGTAAGAATTTGTGTAGTGGAGAAGGAAATCGACGCAAATATTTCCGCATATAATAATATATATCAGAGAACAATATTAAAATTAAAAAAAAAATCTGTTTTAATATCGTTTCATTAATATAATTTCTAATTTTCTTTCAACTGGTGTAAGACAACTGCAGTTCCTTTTTTTTTCTTCCTATTGTAGTTTCCTTAAAGTGCAAGAGGGCCTAAAGTGGTGTACTCTTTGGGCGTTGAGTTCAATGGCGACCAGCAGAATTATTTAATTATTGCTCCCTTAGAACCCCCCCTTAGTCAGCGCTAATGCATGCGCACGCAACATTTATCATTTATTTACTTACGTTGCCTTTCACATTTTTACAAACATTATTTATTTACGTTGGCTTAACTCTTTTCATGAATAAAAAAAGTAACTAAACCATTTATTGATAATTTGTCACTTTTACAAACTTTATTTACTTACGTTAGCTTAACTCTTTTCATGAATATTGGAAAAAAAAAGTTTTACTCTTTGTGAATATTAAAAGAAAAAAGTTACTAAACATTTATTAATAATTTCTCACTTTTACAAACATTTGTAATTCATGTATTTACTTATGTTGGCTTAACTCTTTTCATGAATATTAAAAAACATAAAATAACTAAACCATGTATTGATAATTTCTCACTTTCACAAACATTTTTAATTTATATGAGTGGATAAGTTTTTGATAAATATTTACAATTAGGTCCACCTCCACAATTTGCTTTTTTGAATAACGACTTTTATTGATAAATAAATCTACTTCTCTGCAACGGGCACTGAACCCCTCCTTTTTTTTAATAGTTTTTGCGGGTGAGTATGCTGACAATAAATATCAGTTAAATTTTGCAAATATTTTTTCACCCCCCCCTCTCCAAAAATGGTGTTTATTCCGGAAGCTGTTCTTAAGATGAGGAGGTGGAGGGTGTTTATAAGGTGGACTTAATCTAAAAAAAAAAAAAAATACCAATTTTTTTAAAAATGAATATTAAAATATTTTCTCACTTTTACAAACATTTTTATATGCGCACATAAGCAACTATTTTTTTTATTAACGTTTTTTACTATTTTTATTTAAAAATTAGTAAATTTTAATGAAGAGAATAATAAATCATTTATCATAATCATGTGTTTTTGGTTTTGTGTTGAATGAAACTTTTTTTTTATTACAACAATAATGAACCAATTTAAATCTTCTGGCATGCATTTAAGGGTTATGAAATTATCAATAAATCATTTAGTTACTAAGCCAATGTCAGTAAATAAAAAAAATTATACGTGCGCATGCATTAGCCTTGACTAAGGGAGCAACCATTAAATAATTATACTGGTCGCCATGGAACTCAACGCCCAAGGAGTAACTAGAATGGCACTTATGCACTTATATTATCGTGCTATTTTTTAAAATAGTATATTCACGTTCAATTCAAATTTTACTATATCTTTTTTTTATTCATTTTTTAGGTGAAAGTACACATAAACTGGTCGGTTTCTAATGTGTGGAAAATCTAGCTCCGAAAAAAAAAAAAAAAAAGAAAAAAAAAAAAAAAGAAAAAAAAAAAACGTATTCTGGATAGTAACAAAAAATTAAAATAGCCTGAGTCTCAAAAGATTTCTTCTTTACTGATCAAGGAAAAAAACGGTTAAGTGTAGTTCACCTTCTGTTTCTCTCTTCCTCTATTAATATCTCTCTCCATCCCTCTCTTCCTTTCCCTCTCTCAATCTATCTTTCTCTCTATATCACTCTCGCCATCTCTCCTTCAGCCCCTTTGTCTCTCTAACTCCCTCTATCTCTTTCTCCTTTCCTGTGTCTAGCTCCCTCTCTGTTTCTAACTCTCCCCCTCTCTCTGTCTATCTATCAACCCCTCTATCTCTCTCTATCTCCTCTTTTTCTATTTCCCTCTCACTTTCTCTTTTCTATCTATATATCTTCCTATCTATCTATCTGTCCATCTCTAATCCCTCATCCTATTTTAGTCTCCTAAATTAATTACAGTGAATAAGGCATTGTACAAAACATGGAAAATCCTATTTTAGTCATATATATATATATATATATATATATATATATATATATATATATATATATGATATATATACAATATATATATATAATATACATATATAATATATATATATAGTATATATATTATATATATATATGATATATATACAATATATATATATAATATACATATATAATATATATATATAGTATATATACAATATATATATATAATACATATATATATATTATATATACTATATATAATATATGTATATAATATATATATAATACATATATATATAATATATATACGATAAACAATACATATATATAATATATATATAATATACAATATATACTATATATATAATATACAATATATAAATATTATATATATAATATACAATATATAATATATATATAATACACAATATATAATATATATATAATACACAATATATATATATATATATAATATAAATATATACATTATACAATATATATATAATATAGTAATTTATAAAATATATATGGCGATTAAGCTACACTGAATATTTGGCGTTTCATCCACTATAGGATTCGTCAGGCTTATGCGCGAATTCTGTGGTTGTGTCTCGTTTTTATATATGTTGAGGATTTTAGTTAGCCAATCAGCTTTCTAGTATCCACCGCGCCCCTTCCTATCAGCCAATGGGCATGCATTTTATCGAACAAAGGCTCTGTTTTAGAACTAGGTTAGTGGTTTAAGGCAGACGATTTTCCTCATTTCTGCTCTTTTTTTTATATATATTTTTTTATTTTTTATATATATAATATATATAGATATATATAAAATATATATATATAATAAATATATATATATAATATATATATAATATATATGTGACACTTACGTCACCCGCGTGTCGTCTAGTGGCGGAATTGTTCCCCGATTGTTGGTCCTCGTGTCTTCTGATGAGAATGTCAGTGGCCAGTACCTGAAAGAGACTCGTCGAGCGTTTCTTCAAGCATGCCAAACAAATTAAAAAAAGACAAGTCAACACTTGTTTTTGTTTTTTTTGTGATTCAAAATTTCTTGTTATTCATAAAAGGTTACAATCGTCGTTTCGTATTTCACTATCAAGTTAGGGACTGGCCGTTTGTTAACTTTCGTTTTCGATAAAAACTAAATGGCTACGTCGGCAGGGTCAATCGATGAGGTCGGCTTTTTCGCTCGTTCGAGCCCAGGGGAGCACAATGTCTCTCGGTGTCTGTCGGTCTTTGTGTGTCTTGCTCTCAAAACTCGCTGCTTATATTGTGGGGGCGGGAGCTAACTCTTCTTCTTTTTCTCTCATTCGGCCCTTTAGCCAATCAGGATGCCGGAACCGCTGTCACTCAAATCTTCACCAGGCTGCCTATGCCCAAAATGGGGCTGTTTCTTCTTCTTCTGTTGGCAATCGGGTAGAATATCTCAGCCGGCGTGTGCCTAATAGAATCTGACGGGCCATTAAAACCAGAATGATCTCGTTCAATTAACTTTGAGGGATCATAAAAATGAACCAAATCCAATTCCACAAAGGCCACACGTCTTTTCACTAGAGGCCACTTACCCGCCAGGGAGCAGTCAACAATGGTCGCTTTGTAAATTGGAATTTCATTGGTACACTTCCTTCCACTCACGTATGTCACTAACTGTCATGGTCAATTAGCGTTTACAGCTTTCTTGGCCAAAAGAAATATCCCTCGCACATATCATTCTGGCCCTATCTGCCTTTTTTTTCTTTTTATTTTTTCTCTTTTGTTTACAACTTTCTTTTCTATGCCTGTCGTCTGCCCCCCCCTCTTTTCTCGGTCGCCTGCTACCTATCTCAGTGTCTATCCCGTTGGGTGCATTTAGCTTGCAGTTTACTGCACTATCGTGCTTGTCTCATTCTGCCTCCCTCCCCACGACCTGTCTTTTACATCGTAAAATACATCTTAACTCTCCCAGGTGAATTGTTTCTCAGATGGCTGGATTGCCAACTGCACTGACCGATTTAATGAGAGAGAAAGAAAAAAATATTCGTAAATCGTTGGCCAGCCCCTCTTTTTTTTTTGGACATTTTAATCACATGCCAAAAGTTATAACATCTCTAGGAATTTAAATGTTCGGTTTGGTAGTAAGAAATCAACAAAAACAAAAAAAACAGAACAAAAAAACAAAGCAAAAAAAACAAGCGGAACGAAAGAAAAAAAAAAGTATCTTGTTTGTTAGATGGGTGTGGGTAGGTGTGTTCCCTCTTCTTTTGCTTCAGTTTGTCTCTGGTTTACAGATGCAAGATGGAAGTGTCGTGCAATTTTTCCTTTTTTTTTCTTTCTTTTTCTCTTTTGCTTGCTGTGTGTGTGTGTGTGTGTGTGTGTATAGGTGTGTTCTCTCTCCTGTTTGTCTTTGGTCTACAGGTGTAAGATGGAAGTGTCATGCAACTTTTCCTTTTTTTTTTTTGTGTGTGTGTGTGTGTGTGTGTGGCGTTCTCTCTCCCTCACTGATTTTCCTGCTACTTTCTTACAATTTTAAGAGTCATTTTGGGCGGCATCTGAACTGACTCGTTCTCCGTTCTTTCCACCGCGTCTGTCACAACTGGGGCTGCATCCGCTGGCGCCCCTCTTTCGTTCAGCTGCCCGGCCGTCTGCGTTCTAGTGGTGCGCATCCCCAGTGCAACATAGCACTGCAGTGCCTGTCTAACGAGGTCCACAGGCAACCTTAAATCATGCAGTAGCTCAACCTGTATTTTCAATAATACGTCTCTCAACCTTCCCGGGGCCACTATGCTGGGGTGACAGGTTTCCCGATGACAACACACCTAACTGCGCACATACACGTTCCGAGATTAACATCAGCGACTGTCCCGCCGGCCACAGCCAACAATTTAAAATATGTCTGCACCAGATAGTTCAGTTCTTACAGTCCTGTCACTTCTCCTCTAAATATCTGCACCTGGAAAAATAATCCTCTCAACGCGGTCACCTCCACCCTGGTGACATTTGGCACAGACTCACTATTTTCACCAGCGGTGCCAGCACTTTCGGATCGTTCTCTATCGTTTCTAATTTCTCCGCTGAGGAGATTTCTCATCCTTAAATATCTCCTCGCCTGCTCGGTCCAACCACCTGTCACCGGACCAACTTGGCTTCCTAATCGTGAATGCAACTCTGCTCCACTGCAATATCACCACCGTCTGCTCAGGCTGCCTATCCCTCCTCGATGGATGGCCCTATTGAAATCCAATCCTATCCACTCTGCAACGACTGAAGTTAGCGAAATGAAAACGGAGTAAATGTGGTACTCTGGTGGCTGCAAGGACCCGAACCAAGCATGTCGTGGTCAAGTCGCATCTCCACAGCGATTCACCTATCTCTGAGTGCTTCGAGGTCAGGCTACTTCACTGTCACGCAGTCAAAATTCGAATTGCCCTCAGTACCGTCGGTTTCGAATCTGACTGAGGTGCAAAAATATTTTTTTTTTCAAAAATCAATTCAACCCTCGGAAATTTATATCTCCATTTTTTTTTCTCGCTGCATACACAAAACACACCTCTGCACAGTTTAATTCTCACAACAGCGTTCAACATCGCTACATAAAAATAAAGCCTAAAATATTTTATCAAAGTTCACGTACTGCTCAATCACTTAAGCCTCCTCTCAAAAGTAAGTGCCGATAACATCACGTGGTTCTCTTTACAGTCCAAAGCTGCTTCCCCACGATTTAATTATTACAGTTTTCCTTCAACTGGGAAAATCTCAGGCCAAGCCCCCTTTTTTTTTTGACAGTTTAAATTCCTCCAAGACACCCTCGCTCAATACGCAACGTTCTCGTGCTAAATTACTCTCTCCGTTTGCCAATTTAATCACTGCGAGATACTTCTAAATTGCTTATTGCTCTTTCTGCTATTTAAGGCGCCCCCACCCTGAAGCTTTTGGTTTTAGTCCTTAGCTACCTCCAAGGTCAGTCCGCGACACAATCTGCCAACAGTGCAAACACATGGGGGCCCTCTATGCATCCACAGAGAAAACAATTGCACCACATTTCAACCAGTAGATGTCGCTCCAAGCTCCCGTCTCTGCCCTACTGACCCCCATTGGTCCTTGGTGGAAGGACGTCACACTACTCCTGGGACAGGGAGTCCCTTGCTCCCCTCAACGGCAGCCTCGGTTTACTTCTCCCTATTTGCTGGAGCCAGGAGATAGGTATTGGACACTCCTCATCCCATTCGCTCGACTCCTCAGCTGACTCCGTGGTCAACTGCCATTCAACTCTCTTTTCTTCACGAGCCGCGTCTACTCTTCGTGACCTCCTATAGCTGGTGGAGTGGAACCCTGCAATTTCCCATTCCAACCTTCTGTCCGTCTCTATATTTCTAGGCTCTATAGAGGTCGTCTCTCTTGTCTTAAACCGTCGCTCGGTGTCGTCCCTATAGTCGTCAGGAACTCTGTCCTCATCTCGCATTTGACTACCCCCGGGATTCTTTATCTTTTTACCCGTCTCCTTCATCCAAACTTGGTCACCCTGACTTAATTGTCTAGTAAACGCTGCCTTTTTTTTCTTCTTGACCTTCCTGGTCCTATTCGTCCTATCGGCCGTCACCTTGGAGACTGTCCCTGATTCTCGTACCACTGGATCTGTAAGAGTTACTCCCTCCTTATTTAACTTATACCTCGCTACCCGGTTGACTTGGGACAATTTTCCTCCCTGTTCCTTGGTGCTATCCGTCTTGCCCATACAGGACCCGACCGTTCTTGGGGGAAGCTTCCTGTTGCTGTCAGCTCCCATAGGAAGAGGGACAGACCTCGTGTCACCTAGTGGTATCTTCACCCCTATCACCGTTAGCGTGTCTGGATTAAAACTCAGAGTGGCTCCCCTCGCTCGGAGCCAATCCTCTCCCAGAATCCTTTCGTTGCATAGCCCAGATACCACATACAGGGGGAAATTCTCTTTCTTTCCGGCCGCTCGTACGGGTAGCCATACCTTCCCTGCCACTGACATCCAGCTACCGTCGGCCTGACTGAGCTCCACATTCGACGGGTACAACCTTCTCCTCCCTGCTACCGTCCGATAGACGTCCGCGTCTATTAAGGATATTATCGCTCCGGTGTCAACCAGAGCCTTCACCTGCGTGGCTCCTATCGTCAGATTACAGGTGAGTTCTCCCTTTTCGCCTGCACCGCGGTCTTTTCGCCGGCGAATTTCCTCTTCAACTGATCGCGAAAATCAGACCAGGCTATGCTTGGGTTACTTTCCAAGCATTTGCATATATATTCCGAGGCAACCCCGGTTGCACCGTTGCAGGCTAGCAGAACCATTTCCCTTTCTGTCAAACCATATACTAATCTTTTTTTTTTAATGATCGCTAACCACTCCTTGACTCCCCTCTCGGGTCTCCCCCATATGCGGGTATGCTAACCCCCCACAGTGGCCGCTCCATGGTCATCTGCAGCTCAACAGTCTGCCCTGACCCCTCCCCCATCGATTAACCCGCCCCGAATCCCCCGAGAATGCATTGTCTTATTATATATTTTTTTCACCACTCAAACTACTCCTCGCCCCTACAAGGTTAAACAGCACCCATACAAAACACAGACAACCGCTGAAACCGAGCAAAGCATACAAAAGAGGGAACCAGCAAAAAAAAAATGGACTCACCCGGTCTGTTGCACATGTGTTCTTCTGCAACTGGCGGATGACTAAGCTGTTCAGACTGTATATATAGTTGACTAGAGTTTGTCGTCTGGCTTCACTCGTGGCGTTTTTTTTTTTTTCCTTTTTCAAGATGTGCTTTGGTTTCGAATTTACTTTCTCTTTTTCTTTTTTTTTCAATTTTGGCTTTCTCTGTTTTTCTCCCTTCTTGTTTTGTTCGTTGTTTTCCTTGGGTTTGTTTTAACTTTTTTTTGGCGGTCTCCCGTATTCAGAAGATACGGGAGAAAGAATTATGCCCATGATTATTCGGTCGTACGTCGCTTTTTTTTTTTTTTTTGACGTGTTTTCCTGTGTCTGCGGCTCCAGAAATGTGACACTTACGTCACCCACGTGGCATCTAGTGGCGGAATTGTTCCCCGATTGTTGGTCCTCGTGTTGGCCAGTACCTGAAAGAGACTTGTCGAGCGTTTCTGCAAGCATGCCAAACAAATTAAAAAAAGACAAGTCGACACTTGTTTTTGTTTTTTTTTTTGATTCAAAATTCCTTGTTATTCATAAAAGGTTACAATCGTCGTTTCGTATTTCACCATTAGGTTCGGAACTGGCTGTTTGTTAACTGCAAAGTTCTTTCGTTTTCGATAAAAACTAAATGGCTACGTCGGCAGGGTCAATCGATGAGGTCGGCTTTTTCGCTCGTTCGAGCCCAGGGGAGCACAATGTCTCTCGGTGTCTGTCGGTCTCTGTGTGTCTTGCTCTCAAAACTCGCTGCTTATATTGTGGGGACGGGAGCTAAATCTTCTTCTTTTTAGCCAATCAGGATGCCAGAACCGCTGTCACTCAAATCTTCACCAGGCTGCCTATGCCCAAAATGGGGCTGTTTCTTCTTCTTCTGTTGGCAATCGGGTAGAATATCTCAGCCGGCGTGTGCCTAATAGAATCTGACGGGCCATTAAAACCAGAATGATCTCGTTCAATTAACTTTGAGGGATCATAAAAATGAACCAAATCCAATTCCACAAAGGCCACGCGTCTTTTCACTAGAGGCCACTTACCCGCCAGGGAGCAGTCAACAATGGTCGCTTTGTAAATTGGAATTTCATTGGTACGCTTCCTTCCACTCACGTATGTCACTGACTGTCATGGTCAATTAGCGTTTACAGCTTTCTTGGCCAAAAGAAATATCCCTCGCACATATCATTCTGGCCCTATCTGCCTTTTTTTTCTTTTTATTTTTTCTCTTTTGTTTACAACTGTTTTTTTTTCTATGCCTGTCGTCCCCTCCCCCTCTTTTCTCGGTCGCCTGCTACCTATCTCAGTGTCTATCCCGTTGGGTGCATTTAGCTTGCAGTTTACTGCACCGTCGTGCTTGTCTCAATATAATAATATATATACAATATATATATATATATATATATATATATAATATCTATATATGTATTATATATATTATACATATATATTATATATACATATATTATGTATATATTATATATATATACATTATATGTATATCTTATGTATATACATATATTATATATATATATATATATATATTATATACATACTAGCTGTACCCTGCCACGCGTTGCTGTGGCTCAATTTGGTGTAATGAAAAATTCTAATAAAAAGAGAAAATGCATGTTTCTTATACTCTTAGTACAGCAATCCACTCCAAAATGTCAAAAAAAAAAAAAAAAGGCGAAAATGAAAAAAAAATGTTACTCTTGCAGAATTGGATCCTGATCCTTTGGATTACCGTCAATCATGGTTTGGGCTCGACCAACAGTCAGTGGATAAATCTGAACCTAGTAAAAATGTTGAAACGCTAAATGTTTTTTTTTGTTTTTTCTGTATACAAAAATGTGAGTTAGTAATTGATATTTGAGTGATTGGGGGGGGGGGGTACTATACACAGATTCGAAAAAGTTGTCCAAAAACAAATAAATGAAAGCAAATGAAAGTTTCTACCTAACTGGATGATTGTTTAGTGTTTTCATGTAATGTAAAATGTTTAATAGGCTTGAAAAACAGAAGTGGTTGCAGACTCTGTTGAATACGTTAAATTTGGAAAAGTAAGTTGAAAACTAAAAACTATACAATACGGAGTCAAAAACCTACCGAATATATATTACCATGACATAGGCTGACATAATCGGTGGGTTTGTGACAGTATTTTGTATAGTTTTTTAGTTTTAACTCACTTTCTCAAATTAAATGTAATCAATAGTGTCCGCCACCATTTGTATCTTTCAAATACACCGATAAACACTGTTTTTTGAGCCGACTAAGCGTTACATTAAATGAAAAGGGCTTGTATTACTAAACACAGATACAAAGAAGTTGTCAAAAAATAAATATATAACAAATAAATGTTATCAAAGGCAAGAAAAGTAAATGTTCTACCTAACTGGGTAAGATTGTAGTGTTTTTATGTAATGTATAATCGGTTCAAAAAAATGCAGTGTTTACATGTATATTTGAAAAATACAAATAGCGGCAGACTGTATCAGACACGGTAAGTTTGAGGAAATATTGGGAAAATGAGTTTACACTAAAAAACTATACAAAATACTGTTAGGAACTCACTCAATATATGTTACTGTGACGTAGGCTGACATATAATCAGTGGTTTTAAACTTTTGTTCGATACAGGTGACGACTTTTAAGAGTCCCTTTCAGTGATTACCTGGTTTGAGGATATTTGTACAACTAAACTGCAAATCTGCCCCCAAAATCCGGTATTATTTTACTTTAAGGCCCGTCTCATGGTTGTATATAACGAAATATTTTATTGTAGATTTCTGTCGCAAAAAGGAAGTTTTCATGATATGATCAAATTACTTTTTCGAAAAGTGGGTGATCACTTCTCATTCTAAATTTAGCTTAGAATGAGCACCCACTTTCGGACCACCTGAGAGTAGGGCATTTTTCTGTGGGTTTCTTGGGTAAAAAGTTTTTTGTTTGATTTTTTTTGCATGGTAATAACCCCTGAACTCTGGGACTATTTTCCATTCCAGAGCCGTGGCCTTCGTTTATGCTACGCGCGAGCATAAACGAAAGCTATTTAGCCAATAAACATGGAAACCCCTCCCTCTCTCAGGTGGCTAGAAAGTGGGTGTTATTTTAAGTTAAAGTTACATGCAAAAGGGATCGCCTACTTTTCGGAAAAGTAATTTCTTCATACCATAAAAACTATTTTTTTGCGACGTAAACGGTTTGCAGATCGTTATTAGCACACCGAAATATACACAACATTTATTTCTTATTATTTTATGATAAATATATATATATATATATATATATGTATATATATATAATACATACATATAATATATATTGTATATAATATGTAAATTTATATAATATATATATATATATATATAATGTGTATATATATATATGTAATATATATTATAAAATACATATACATAATATATATACCTACATATATAATAGAATATAAAAAGATATATATACAATATATATATATATGTATATATATATAATATATAAATGTATATCTATAATATATATATATATATATATATATATATATATATAACATACATATATATCTATAATATATATATATAATATACATGTAATATATATCTATAATACATATATATATATGTATATGATATATATATGCATAATATATATGTATATGTATATAATATATATACATATGTATAGAATCTATATATGTATATGTAATATATATATATATGCATATAATATATATAATATACATATATATAATATATATATGATATATATGTATATAATATGTATCTATAATATATATAATATATATGTGTATAATAAAAATATATATATAATACATATTTAATATATATAAATATATATATAATATATATATACATAATACATATATATATAAAATATATATGTATATATATAATATATACAATATATATAATATATATACACAACATATATATATAATATATATAAGTATATTATATATATCATATATTAACATTATATACATACATCTATTATTTATTATATATACATATATATATATTATATATACTATAAATATAATATATATTATATATATATATAATACATGTATAATATATATATATTATATATAATATATATATAATATATATATAATATATAATACATATAATATATAGATATAATATATATATAATATGTATATATAATATATATTATATATATTACATGTATATTATATGTACATTATATATTGTATATATATATTGTATAAACATATATATTATATATACATATACCTATATATATTAAATATACATATACATATTAAATATACATATATATATTAAATATACCTATATATATTTTATATATACCTATATATATTAAATATACATATATATATATTTTATATATACATATATGTACATATTAAATTTACATAAATATTTTATATATACATATATATATACAAATATATATATATACATATATATACACATATACGTATATATATATACACATATATATACATATATATACACATATATACACATATACATATATATACATATATATACACATATACATATATATACATATATATACATATATATACATATATATACACATATACATATATATACATATATATACACATATACATATATATACATATATACATATATATACATATATATACACATATACATATATATACACATATACATATATATACACATATACATATATATACATATATATACACATATACATATATATACACATATACATACATATACATATATATACACATATACATATATATATACATATATAATATATACATATATATATAATATATACATATATATATAATATATACATATATAATATATAATATATACATATATATAATATATACAATATATGCATATATATACAATATATGCATATATATACAATATATACATATATATAATATATGCAATATACGCATATATATATAATATATACAATATATACATATATATATAATATATACAATATATATATATAATATATACAATATATACATACATATATAATATATACAATATATACGTATATATACAATATATACATATATATATATTATATACAATTTATACATATATATACAATATATACATATATATATAATATATACAATATATACAATATATACATATATATACAATATATACATAATATATACAATATATACATATATATAATATATACAATATATACATATATATATTGTATATACAATATATACACAAATATATATATAATATATACCATATATACACACACATATATGTATATATATAATATATACCATATATACATATATATATATAATATATACCATATATACATATATATATATATAATATATACCATATATACATATATATATATAATATATACCATATATACATATATACATATAATATATACAATATATACATATAATATATACATATATATATAATATATACATATATATATACATAATATACAATATATACAATATATACATATATATATAATATATACATATATATATACATAATATACAATATATACAATATATACATATATATATAATATATACATATATATTAAATATATACAATATATACATAAATATATACAATATATACATATATATAATATATACATATATATACATAATATACAATATATACAATATATACATATATATATAATATATACATATATATAAAATATATACAATATATACATAAATATATACAATATATACATATATATATACAATATATATATATATAATATATATACAATATATACATATATATATACAATATATACACATATATATATATATATATACAATATATACATATATATATAATATATATACATATATATATAATATATACAATATATACATATATATATAATATATATACATATATATATAATATATACAATATATACATATATATATAATATATACAATATATACATATATATATAATATATACAATATATACATATATATATAATATATACAATATATACATATATATATAATATATACAATATATACATATATATATATAATATATACAATATATACATATATATATATAATATATACAATATATACATATATATATATATAATATATACAATATATACATATATATATATAATATATACAATATATACATATATATATATATAATATATACAATATATACATATATATATAATATATACAATATATACATATATATATATAATATATACAATATATACATATATATATATAATATATACAATATATACATATATATATAATATATACATATATATATAATATATACAATATATACATATATATATACAATATATACATATATATATATAATATATACAATATATACATATATATATAATATATACAATATATACATATATATATAATATATACAATATATACATATATATATATAATATATACAATATATACATATAATATATACAATATATACATATATATATAATATATACAATATATACATATATATATATACAATATATACATATATATATATACAATATATATACATATATATATATATATATATATATATATATATAGCTACGCTTCGCACGGAAAGCTTTTAAAAATAAAAAATTAAGATACACAAATGATGCTAGTGCACTTACCGATCTGCGCTATTTTTAAAATCGTATTTCCAAGTGTAATTAAAATTTTATGATATTTTTTTTTAGTCAATTGTAAGGTTAAAGTACAAAAACAAAATATATATATATATATATAATTTAAAAAACCGGGATTTTTTTCCCCCATCTATTAATTAGATAGTTAACCGTTTTAATTCGCAGTTACGAAAAATATTTGAATTTTATTTAATATATTTTTATAATTTGCGATCTTAATGATCTTAATTTATTTTAATAACATGCAAACATTCATTGACTTTACAAATAAATTTTCTTAAAATTTCAATTAAATTGGTAATGTAGAAATATGGTTCTATCGACTTTGAACGAACCATGGAAAACTCTTCTCAATTATTAAATCATTTCTTTCTGATAGGTTCATAAGAGTAGTAGTTGAGGGGCAAAAATCAGAAGCTCACAGTATTAATGCCGGTGTCCCTCAGGGGTCCATCCTGGGCCCAACTCTTTTCCTGATCTACATTAATGATCTTCCAAATCACATCCTTACATCATTTGTAGACATTTATGCTGACGACACTACCATTTATGGTAGCACATCTAAGATAGAAAACGACCAAGTTCTCTCCAATTCTCTCTCCTCTGATCTTGAGCACATAGTACAATGGGGAAAGGAGTGGCTGGTTACTTTTAATGCATCTAAAACCAAGCTTCTCTCTTTACATCATCAACATTCTAATCCACATCTGGCATCAATTGAAATGAATGGCTCTCATCTTCAGGAGGCCTCAAGTTTTGACAAGCTTCTGGGCTTGACCATTACTCCTGATCTTAAATGGAACACGTACATCAAATCTGTTGCCAAGGCCGCTGGAAAAGTGGTGGGATCTTTCTATCGATCCGGTAAATATCTCACTGCTGATTCTATCCTCTATCTATATAAGAGCCAGGTACGTCCAAGGATGGAATACTCTCTGGGCAGGAGCTGCTAGAAAGGACTTGTCCTGCCTTGATAGAGTTCAAAATAGACTTCGTAGCCTCGTAGGAGATGTCCTTTTCTCTTCCTTGCAACCTCTATCTCACAGAAGAGATGTTGCGAGTTTGTCTCTGATGTATCGTTATTTTCATGGAAAGTGTTCGACTGAGCTTCAATCTATGGTCCCCCCTCGCCAAACTTTCACAAGAAACACTCGTCTAGCTGTAAACACTATCAATAATTCCCCCCACTCTTTATCTGTGCGTAAACCTAAACATAGATTCCATAAACAAAGCTTCTTTCTTAGAACTGCACGCCTGTGGAATTGTCTTCCGTTTTCCTGCTTTCCGGCTGACTACAATATGGTTGTGTTCAAGTCTAACGTAAATAAGTTCTTGATGAGCCGTTCCATATAAGTTATCAAATTTACCAAATTTTCATTACTAATGATTACTATATTGTCCAATTTCTACTGTACACTCTTTAACCCTTATCCTTGAGTGGCCTCTTGGCCTTGATAATGTGGTGATGCCTATGTAAAAAAAAAACAAAAACAAGAAGTACATTTTTATATATATATATATATTATATATATATATTAAATATATTTTATTATATATATATTATATACATTATATATCTATATATTACATATATTTTATTATATAAATATTATATATATATATATATGGTGTATATATATTATATATATGTTATCTATATTATATATATAATATACATATATAATATATATATCTATATTAATATATATAATACACACATATATACATAATATATATTATATGTATATATTATATATATTATATATAATATATATATTATATATATATTATATATAATATATATTATATATACATATATATATTATATATATAGTATATATATATTTGATATATATATATAATTTATATATAGGATATATATAATATATATGAACCGCCCCCAAGTAATTACACCTTACCAATTCTCCAATACTATTGCTACATTATCCCTTTGATTACTATACACACAATTAACCTTATCCCTGAGTGGCCATTGGCCTTGGTAAGTGGTGGACTCCATGTAAAAAAAAATATTTTTATATATATATATATATATATATATATATAATATAGATACTAGCGAGACCTGTGGAAATTCCACAGCAGCATTTTTCCTATGTAATATATTGTTGTTGGGCATGCTGTGAACGTTCTATTCAGCATGAATGAAGGCACAATCATAATCTAGTTTTTTTTTTATTAAAACTGTACTGCCCCCTTACTAAAATAATAACTTTGATATATGTCATGAGCTGATTATTTCATTACAAACACACCGGTCAATTAACTCACATTCATCATTTTTCATAATTATTGAATATGTTACTAGGTTCAACACTAATTTTGCATAATTTCAACCCACATTATCGCCTCTGCCTTTACTAAAATAGTAAATTTGATATATTGTATCGGGTGATCATTTTATAAAAAACACAACTCTTAATTAACTCACATTTCATCATTTTTATTTTTAATAATTCTTGGATATAGTACTAATTTTGACAATAATATTTCGTCATTTAAACTCACCATATCGCACACCTTACTAAAATAATAACTTTGATATATTTTCTAGGCTGATTATTTCATTACAAACACATAAATCAATCAACTCACATTTCATCATTTTTCGTAATTCTTGGATATGTTACTAATTTCGACAATATTTTTTTTTACAATTTAAACCAACGTTGTCGCCCAACCTTACTAAAATAATAACTTTGATACATTTGCTGAGCTGATTATTTCATTACACACACACACTAATCAATTAACCTCCATTTCATCATTTTTCATAATTCTTGTGTATGCTACTAATTTCAACAATAATTTTTCATAATTTATACCCACATTATCGCCCCCTCCTCATAAAATAATAACTTTAAAATATTATCTGGGCTTATCATTTTATTACAAACACACTAATGCATGAAATCACATTTAATCATTTTTCATAATTCTTGGATATGTTACTTATTTCGACAATCATTTTTCATAATTTTAACCCACATTTTCGCCCTTCCCTCTAATAATAAATAACTTTAAATAATAACTAAATAATAACTTTGATATATTGTCTAGGGTGAGTATTTCCTTACAAACACACCACTAACTAATATTTCATCATTCTTTTGTAATTCTTGGATATGTTACTAATTTCGACAATAATTTTTCATAATTTAAGCACTCCTTATCTTCTTCCCCATTACTTATATAATAACTTTGATATATTGTCTAGGCTGATTATTTTATTATAAACACAACAATCAATTAAATCACATTTCGTCATTTTTCGTAATTATTGGATATCTTACTCATTGCGACAATGTTTTATAATTTAAACCATCCTTGTCGCCCTCTCTTACTAAAAAGAATACTTTGATATATTTTCTGGGCTGATTATTTTATAAAAAAACATAACTATCAATTAACTCACACTTCATCATTTTTCTTAATTCTTTGATATTTTACACATTTCGACAATTATTTTTAATATTTTTAACCCACATTATCAACGACCCACTACAAACATAATAACTTTGATATATTATTTCATTTCAAACACACCAAACAATTAACTCACATTTCGTCATTTTTCATAATTCTTGTATATGTTACTTATGTCGACAATCATTTTTCATCATTTTAACCCACATCATCGCCCCACTTAGTAAAATAATAACTTTGATGTATTGTCTGGTCTGATCATTTCATTGCAAACACACTAATGCATTAAATAACATATCATTTTTCATAATTCTTGGATATGTTACTAATTTTGACAATTATTTTTCATAATTTAAACCATCCTTATCGCCCTCTCTTTCTTACATAATTACTTTGATATATTTCCTGGGCTGATTATTTTATTATAAACACACACTCGATTAATTCACATTTAATCTTTGTTCATAATTCTGGATATGTTACTGATTTCGACAATAATTTTTATAATTAAAAACCCACATTATGCCTCTCCCTCCTACTTATATAATATATTTGATATATTGTCTGGGCTTATTATATCATTACAAACACACCAATCAAGTAACTCACATTTCATCATTTTTCATAATTCTTGGATATGTTACTAATTTCGACTATAATTTTCATAACTTTAACCCACTATGTCGCCCCCCCCCCCTTACTTAAATAATAACTTCAATATATTGCCTGGGTTGGTTATTTCATTACAAACAAATCAATAAATTCTGGGTATGATCATAGTATATATGTTTCACCTATCTTATCCAATCCCGGGTGACGCCGCATAATCTGTTAATATACATCGTTAACCTATCTCATTCGATCCGGGGCGACACTGGGTATTTTGCTACTATATGCTTTCCACCTATCTCATTCAATACTGGGTGACGCTTTCAGATATATTTGCACATCTCATTCACCTGGACCGACTTTATATCCTCAACCCACTGTTAAAAATATACAGGAAATAATGTAATGTCTAAATAGTAAATTGTTTCAGCCATTTCCGGGACCGACTTTATATCCCAAACCCACTGCTAAAAATATACATGAAATAATGTAATGTCTAAATAGTAAACTGTTTCAGCCATTTCCGGGACAAACTTTATAACCCCAACCCACTGCTAAAAATATACATGAAATAATGTAATGTCTAAACAGTAAACTGTTTAAGCCATTTCCGGGACCGACTTTATATCCCAAACTACCTGCTAAAAATATACATGAAATAATGTAATGTCTAAATAGTAAACTGTTTCAGCCATTTCCGGGACCGACTTTATATCCCCAACCCACTGCTAAAAATATACATGAAATAATGTAATGTCTAAATAGTAAACTGTTTCAGCCATTTCCGGGACCGACTTTATATTCCAAACCCACTGCTAAAAATATACATGAAATAATGTAATGTCTAAATAGTAAACTGTTTCAGCCATTTCTGGGACCGACTTTATATCCAAAACTCACTGCTAAAAATATACATGAAATAATGTAATGTCTAAATAGTAAACTGTTTCAGCCATTTCCGGGACCAACGTTATATCCCAAACCCACTGGTAAAAATATACATGAAATAATGTAATGTCTAAATAGTAAACTGTTTCAGCCATTTCCGGGACTGAGTTTATATCCCAAACCCACTGGTAAAAATATACATGACATAATGTAATGTCTAAATAGTAAACTGTTTCAGCCATTTCCGGGAACGACTTAATATCCCAAACCCACTGCTAAAAATATACATGAAATGATGTAATGTCCAAGACGTAAATGGTTGCCGCCATTTCCGGAACCGACTTCATATTTCCCACCCCAATGTTAAAAATATACATTAAATAAAGCAATGTGTAATGCGTAAAGGGGTTCACCCATTTTCGCGACTGATTTAATATCCCCCCACCCCACTGTTAAAAATATACATGAAATAAAGTAATGTTTAAATTATAAACGGTTTGAGTAATTTCTTGGACTGACTTAATATCCCGTAACCCACTGCTTAAAATATACTTGAAATAAAGTAATGTTTAAATCATAAACTGTTTCAGTAGCTTTTCGAAAGTAATACCTAAAAACATTAACACTTTTAGGAATTAGGTAACCATTGCTTCAATATGAATATCTGAGTGTACTATCAGTTTCAGCATTCCAGTGACTTAAATCCCCCCATTTTTTGGTCTTGGTTAATGGAGGAGAAATCCTTCATTACTGATACAATTCTTATTTTTGTTATTGACCAGAGAGCCCCTGTTGGGGAGCTGGTTTCCCCCTAAATTTTTAACCGACCTCATGTCCAATTCCGCCCTTGTGGGGAGGCAAGTAAACAAAGAAAAACTAATCAGAACGGACATTTTCCATGGCATTTTATAATTAATCAGGAGTAACACTTCCAGGGCATTTTGTAATTAAATCAGAAATAACTTTTTCCAGTTACTTTTTTAATATTAAAACTTTGTTACATTAAACATAGTACCTATTCACAATGCCTCCCCATGGGACAGATTTAGACACCAGGGTCGTTTTTTTAACGTGGAGAATAAATTGTTTTAGTCGTAAAGGATTTCTCTTCCGCTGAGAGAGAAGAAATTGAAATGTAGCACCTGAAGAACAGATACTACACTTTGATCTTAGCCAAAAAGGCCAAGAAAGACAAATCATTTTTATTAGCTTTGCCTCAACAACGACACCAATTTTCTTTGTTTTTTTAAACTGGAATATTCTACTTTGCTTTCAAGGGGTGGCAATTTTTATTTGGAATATTCCACTTTCCCTTTTAAGGGATGCACAGCATGATAACGGACGGAACGATAAGCGTAATAATATAAGGATAATATATAGATATAATATATATAATATATATACAATACATATAATATTAATAATATATACATAATACATGTATATAATATATATAGATATTTTTTTTACACAGTGATCACCACTTATCAAGGCCCGGAAGCCACTCAGGGATAAGGGTTATTGCAAGTACATTACGGTAGTGTGGAGATTTGATTAAGTGTTTACTTAAGGGGGCGGTTCATTAGGAATTTGTTAAAATTTGACTTGAAGACATCCAAGTTGTAGTCCGGTGGGAAGCAGGCAGACGGAACAGAGTTCCACAGGCATGCAGTTCTAAGAAAGAAGTTTTGTTCATGGAATCCGCGTTTTGATTTAGGCACAGATATAGAGTGGGGGAAATTTTTCACAGTGGATTCAGCTAGACGGGTGTTTTTCGTGAAAGATTGGCGAGGGGGGACCAGAGATTGGAGTTCAGACGAGCACCTGCCATGGAAATAACGATAAAACAAGGATAGGCTCGCAACGTCTCTTCTGTTGGAGAGAGGTTGCAGGGTAGAGAAAAGGGCATCCCCCACTAAGCCACGAAGTCTATTTTGTACTCTGTCAAGGCAGGATAGGCTGTTTTTAGCAGCTCCTGCCCAGATATGGCAACAGTATTCCATCTTTGGACGTACTTGGCTTTTATATAGATAGAGAATTGCATCAGTAGTGAGATATCTTCTGGAGCGGTAGAAGGATCCCACCATCTTTCCAGCGACCTTGGCAACAGACTTGATGTACGTGTTCCATTTCAGATCAGGAGTAAAGGTCAAACCCAGAAGCTTGTCAAAACGCGGGGCCTCACCCAGACGAGAGCCATCCATCACAATTGATGCCAGATGGGGATCAGAGCGTTGATGATGTAAGGATAGGAGTTTGGTTTTGGATGCATTAAAGGTAACCAGCCACATCTTCTCCCACTGAACCACGCGCTCGAGATCAGAGGAGAGAGAATCAGAGAGAACTTTGTCATTTACAGCTTTTGATGTGTTGCCGTAGATGGTCGTGTCATCAGCATAGATGTCAACGAATGATTTAAGTATGTGTTTAGGGAGGTCATTGATGTAGATCAGGAAGAGAGTTTGGCTCAGGATTGACCCTTGAGGGACTCCAGCATTTATATTGCAGGCCTCTGATTTTTGTCCATCTACCACTACTCTTATGAGCCTATCGGAGAGAAATGATTTAATGATTGAGAAAACATTTCCAGTTATACCGTAGCTGGAAATCTTGTGAAGTAGACCCTTATGCCATACCTTGTCAAAGAGCAATTGCCCTAGAAAGGAAGCCTTTGTCAAGAGATTCACTAATCCTGTGGTATATAACCGTCAGCACATCTGCGGTAGATCTTGCAGAGCGGAAACAATATTGTGTGTCACTAAGAAGGTTATTCCTGCTGAGGTGGTTTACTATTTCTCTATTTAATATGGATTCCAGCAACTTACTCATAATACACAGGAGACTTATTGGTCTGTACTGAGAGGAAGATGACTTATCACCTGAATTCTTAAATACAGGGCAAACTGATGAGGTCTTCCAGGGAGTCGGAAAGCACTTCTCTTTAAGGCAGCACTTAAATAGTTTCATAAGTATGGGAGCAAGTTCTGGTTGAAGCTTTTTTTAACACTATAATTGGGATGCCATCAGGGCCAATTGCTTTACTGGAATCTAGGTTCTTGATTAGCTTGGCGACCTCATGCACGGATATTTGTATGTTACCTAGCTTGTTCTGTGTTATAGGAGGAAATATGGGGAGTTGATGGCCTTCGTTGCATAGGGTAGAATTAGCTGCAAAGTTCTTTGCAAATAGTTTGGCCTTATCTGACGCTGACGAGATGACCTCTGGTCCATTGATAATGGTTATATATATATATTACATATATATTATATATATGTATATTATACATATGGATTATATATATATATTATATATATAAATTATATCATTATATTATATATATATATATATATGATATATATAGATCACATATATATTATATATTATATATATATTATATATCTATATATATAAAAATGTAATTCTTGGTTTGTTACAAGTGAATAAAAACATATTTCTACATTACCAATTTATTTGAAATTTTCATACAACCCATCTTTAGAGTCGAGGGATGCTTTTGTGTTATTAAAATAAATTTACCTCGCAAACTATTAAAATATTAAATAAAATAAATATATTTTTTTAACCGTTAGTGCGAACCTGCTTTGTTGATAAAACTGAACTTCCGGTTCAATTCATTTCACAGCCACGAATTGACGAAAAAGAAGTAGATTTCATTTTTTGTTTACTCGATAAGTAAAAAAAAACAAAAAAAACATAATTCATTTGTTTATCTTCCAAATTTTTTAATTTTTTCTTTATTATATAAGGCCAAAAAAAAAGTTTGTCGCTTGCATTTTGAGTTTTTTTTTTTTTTCGATATAAGATTGGTTGGTAAAAATACAGTTTTTTTTTTTGGTGCTAATGCAAAGAGTGGTCCGCGCTATTTTTTAAATCGTATTTCCAGGTTTAATTAAAGTTTTATTATATGTTTCTTTTATTCAATTGTAAGGTTAAAATACACCCTCCCCTCCCCATATTAAGAATGGCTTTTTAAAAATTAACGTTATTATTACAACACCGATCACTCTCTGCATGAGTACTGTACTTTCACCTAACAATTTAATAAACAAAACATGGTACTTATGCAGAAAAAGTACCATAATAATATAATAATAGAATAATAATGTTATTTAGAAAGCCATTCTTAACATTTGTTACTATTCTATACTTTCACCTAACAATTCAATAAACAAAAGATGGTACTTATGCAGAGAAGGTACCGTGCTGAAATAACGCTATTAAGAAAGCCATTCTTGACATGGGAAAGGGAGAGTGTTCTGTAACTATTTTATATTTTCACCTTACAATTTAATAAACAAAAGATAGTACTTATGCAGAGAAGGTACCGTGCTGAAATAATACCGTTATTTAGAAAGCTATTCTTAACATGGGGAGGGAGTTTTGCATCTATTCTATACTTTCACCTAACAATTTAAAAAACAAAAATAGATAGTACGTATGCATAGAAAATACCATGCTGAAATAATGTTATTTAGAAAGACATTCTTAACATGGGGATGGTATTTTGTAACTATTCTATCCTTTCACCTATCAATTTAAAAACAAAACATGGTACTTATGCAGAGAAGCTACCCTGCTGAAATAATGACGTTATTATTTAGAAAGCCATTCTTAACATGGGGATAGGGGTGTTTTGTAACTATTCTGGACTTTCACCTAACAATTTAATAAACAAAAGTTAAACTTAAACAGACAAGGAACAGTACTGAATCATTAACATTTAGAAAGCCATTCTTAACATGGGGAGGGAGGATGTTTTCTAACTATTCTGTACTTTCGGTGCTGATGCAGAGAGTGATCCGCGCTATTTTTTAAATCGCATTTCCACGTTTAATTAAAGTTTTATGATATGTTTTTTATTCAATTGTAAGGTTAAAGTACAGAATAGGTACAAAACCCCCTCCCCATGTTAAGAATGGCTTTTTAAATAATAACATTATTTCAACAAGGATCACTCTCTGCATGAATACGGATTAACGTTTTGTTCTTTGCTTTTTTTACCATATTTTTTTGTTTTTTTTCAAGAAAACCTTTTTTTAACAAAGATTGAAAGTGCACGTTTTTTCTTTTTTTTTTTACAGAAGTTGTTTTTATATAAGAAAATATGAATGCTTATAAAGAAATTGGGTACTCGTGCACTTATTGATCCGTGCTGAAATAATAACATTATTTAAAAAGCCATTCTTAACATTGGGAGAAGAGGGTGTTTTGTACCTATTCTGTACCTTACAATTGAATGAAAAAAACGGTAAATTTTTAGATTAGGTCCACCTCCACAATTTTCTTTTAAATGACGACTTTTGTAGGTTTTCGACTATGCTGAATACAGAAATCGCATTGAAATTTTGCAGAAATAAATAGTTATCGAGATATTAAAAATTTGTATAATGCATTGTAATCTCTGGTAGCCGTCTTTTTTACACGTTTGCGCGCGTCATAAACAAATCTATGCGCGTAACAAAGATGGACGCAAAAGAATACAATGCATAAAACAACTATCTATATCTCGATAACTACTTATTTCTGCAAAATTTACATGCGATTTCTGTATTCAGCATAGTCGGAAACCTTTATAAGTTGTCATTTAAAAGAAAATTGTGGAGGTGGACCTAATCTAAAAAAAATACCAAAAAAACATAAAACTTTAATTAAGCTTGGAAATACGATTACAAAAAATAGCGCGGATCAGTAAGTGCATTAACACCCATTAATCGACTCACGTGACCTTATTAACAAATATTATCAAAGGCAAGATATGTTACTTTATTACCGAAATGGATAATTTTTTTGTTTTTTTAATGCAAAATTTTTATTCGGTTCAAAAAACACAGCGTTTACTGTTATATTTGAAAATTACAAATGGCGGCAGACTGTGTTAACACATTAGGTTTGGGAAAATGAGTTAAAACTAAAAAAACTATACAAAATACTGTTAAAAACCACTGAATACATGTCTGCCTATGTCACAGTAACATATATTGAGTGAGTTCCTCACAGTATTTTATATAGTTTTTTTAGTTTTAACTCATTTTCCCAAAGTTTATGTGTTCAACAGTCTGCCGCCATTTGTATTTTTCAAATATACAGATAAACACTACATTTTTTCAAACCGATTAAACATTTTACACTAAATAAAAACACTAAAATCTTATCCAGTTAGGTAGAAAAGTAACTTATCTTGCCTTTGATAACATTTATTTGTTATATTTATTTTTCAACAACTTTTTCGTTTCTGTGTTTAGTAATACAAACCCGTTTTATTTACTATAACGTTTAGTCAGCTCGAAGAACAGTGTTTATCAGTGTATTTGAAAAATACAAACGATGATGGACACTGTTGATGATGTTAAGTTCGAGAAAATGATTTAAAACTAAAAAAACTATACAAAATACTATCAGAAACCCACCGAATATGTCAGCCTATGTCACAATAACATATAATCAGTAGGTGTCTGACATTGTTTTGTATAGTTTTTAACTGATTTTCCCAAACTTAACGTATTCAACAGAGTCCGCGAACATTCGTCTTTTTCAAATACATAGATAAACACTGCGTTTTTCAGCCGATTAAACATTTTACATTAAATAAAAACACTAAAAAATTATCCAGTTAGATAGAAACGTAATTTACCTTACCTTTGCTTTCATTTATTCGTTTTTGAACAACTTTTTCGAATCTGTGTATAATAACACCCCCCTTAACCAAATATTAATTAAAAACTCACATTTTTTAATACAATAAAAAAGAAAACTATTTAGCGTTTCAATGGTTTAGCAACTTTCGGCTTAATCCACTGAATGTTGGTCGAACCCAAGCAATGATTGATGGAAACTCCCAAAGATCCGGATCCAATTTTGCAAGAGTACCATTTTTTTTTTATTTTCGCCTTTTTTTTTTTTTTACTTTTTGGAGTGGATTGCTCTACTAAGAATATAAGAAACATGCA
>NC_136515.1:31884161-31886661 GCF_053919585.1 Euprymna scolopes
CAGAAATCGTCTGTGGCACACACATCTGTTTTTATAGATATATAGATATATACATATACATATATATATACATATACATATATATACATATACATATCAGAGAGGCGGTAGCACTCTCTATATAGGGATGGCCCGTACACGCCTATATACGCCTACAAAACAAAACTATCCAAATCTCAACTAAAATCAACTTATAAGTTTCAAAAAGCACATATTCTTACAGAGAAGCGTCTTACGAATTCAGCGAGTGTCAGAACTTCGGTTAAAATGTCAAAAGAGAGCAAAAAAAAGGGTACAAAATGGCCAATTGTTCTTCTTTCTTCTTTCTTTTGAGACGATGTATCTCGGTGTACGAACGGTCTCTGACAACAGTTCAAGCATCAATCGACTGCTCTTTACACGGAGAAGTGCAGTGACCCATCGCTTTTTAGCTAACTCCATAATTAAATAAGATTACGTGTAATAACAAGTTTTAAACACTATATACCCAATGTAGACAGACCACTTCGAACACGGAACTTCTCTCAAAAGGGACAGCTCCAAATAATACACCGGATGCTCACAAACGTTCCAGTTTGCCAGTGGCGTATATTTCTTTGACGCTGAATATTTGAGGTGAACGTTAAGGTTTTTTCTTTAAACAGTAACCCACCAGCGTTAATGAAACCACGAAATCTTTATCTCCGTTGATCAAAATTGTTATAAGAGTAACCTATCAGCAAGTACGACGTCAAAAAACAATGTTATAACAACAAATAATTCTTCAGATTTTGGACTGTAAAATATGTACAAAATGTCAATGCTGTGACCAGGATTCGAACCTAGGTTAGCACGGCCACAACGTGGGGTCCTAACCTCTAAACGATCACGGCTAACACTGACGTCTGTCGCTTTTGCCAGAAAGACACATAACTACTGTCAAACTATTGAAAAATAAGGAGGAAACTTGAAATTCTCACGCATGCGCAAAAATACACTATAGCAACCATTGTTAAATGCAGCTGAATCTCTTCGCTCGCTAAGAAAAGTAGATCAGACCAGTTCTTCTAAGAACTCACCAAACGCCAAAGGAAATAAGTTAAATTAAGCGCAAAAGAAACTGCAAGAAAGTCATCTTCTAAGAACTCACTGGAAGCTGACCAAAAAGAATCAAAATCCAAGCCCTAGCCACAAAAATAACTAGATATTGTGGCTACTATACACAATCTACTAATAAAAACAAGTAAGTTTTCTAAAATAAACTACAATAAATTAACCAAGTAACCTCACACTGTCACTGATTAGGACTTCATATAAAGATAACAACTACACTATTGGTGTATATACCGTTCCACACTTTAACTATTGGTGACGGGACAGTATCTCAATTCTACGAGAGTTGTCTTGCTATAAGATAAGTGATATTATAGTAAGATACACATAAGTGTTATATGTTTACATTTAATAAAAAATGCCAAAGTCAGCACTTAGTAAAAAAGCTCAGAGAAATATAGACTATGAAAAAAACAAAGTCAAGGTATTATCTGAGCAAAAAGAATACTATCAGAAAAATGCTGAAATAATAAAAATTAAGTATCATGCAAATCCTGAGGCAAAGAAGGCTGCCTCACGTGCTGACTCAAAAGCACGGTATAACAGGGATTCTGAGGAGAAAAAAGCTGCCTCACGTGCTCTTTATAACAAAGAATCAGAAAAAAAGAAGGCTGCCCAACGTGCTCTTTATAACAAAGAACCAGAAAAAAAGAAGGCTGCCTCATGTGCTCTTTATAACAAAGAACCAGAAAAAAAGAAGGCTGCCTCACATGCTGACTCAAAAGCACGGTATAACAGGGATCCCAAGGGGAAAAAAGCTGCCTCATGCACAAACTATTATAAAAAGACCTAAAACCCAGCAGGAAGCGACCTGCTACTAATGGAGGCGGCAATGAGCCGCCTCCTAAAAAAGACAATACTATCATGAATGTAAGTTTAAAAATAAGACTGTAAGTAAAAATGCTAATTAACAAGAATAAAAAAGCATTGGAAATGCAGAAGGATATAGGGATGGTATGCCAAAAAGTATACAAAAAAGATAGCTATGAATGGCTAGGAACATGGAAATAGAATTGAATCCAAAGTATAGCCCGATAGCTTTTTACAACCGTAATGATGGCACGGAATGAAGATTGGAGAAAAGCTATAGGGCTATACTTTGGATGCAATTCTATTTCCATGTGCCTAGCCATTCATAGCTATCTTGTTTGTATACTTTTTGGCATACCATCCCTATATCCTTCTGCATTTCCAATGCTTTTTTATTCTTGTATATATAAATATATATACATATACATATATACATATATATATACATACATACATACATACATACATATATAAACACATATACATATACACATATATATACATATACATACATATATATACATACAGTGATGATCATATTTATTGGCACGGTAAAATAAAAGTTAAATTTTGTCTAATAAATTCTAAAAAAGGGATT
>NC_136515.1:31891110-31957432 GCF_053919585.1 Euprymna scolopes
CACATATATATATATACATATATATAAACATATATATACATATATATACATATACATATATACATATATATATATACATATATATATGTATATATATATACATATATATACATATACATATATATACATATGTATATGTATATATATATATACATATATATACATATATATATATACACCTATATATATATACATATATATACACCTATATATATATACATATATATACCTATATATATATACATATATATATACATATATATCTACATATATATATACATATATATATATATATATACATATATATATATCTACATATATATATACATATATATATACATAAATAACGTGTCCAGGGGTGATGAAAAAAATCCAATAAAGTGCTCGATTGTAGATGTGAGAGCTGAAGATACAATATTTATTATGACACTATATATACATATTTCAAGGTCGTACCATTGGTTTCGATACACCGAAAACAGTAATAATATACTGTGGAAAATCGGTATAATCTCTTCGGCGACAAAGAAAAATCTGGAACTAATGTAAAATGAACGAACATAGAAGAAACGCTTGACGAGCGTTTAAGACTCAGAATTTCATATTTAAAAAATATCGTTCGATATGTAATTACTGGTATAATTTTATCATTTTCTCATGTGTTTGAAACAGATTTTTTTTTGTTGTTTATGGTTCTTTTTGAATTTTAGTTCTTCAGTGCTAAGTTGTTGTGAGTATCCCCCCCCCCCCCGAATTCAAGTACTTATCACCAAGTTATTGTGAGTATCCCTCTTTGTGAAGTTGTGGCCCAGAAGGGCTACTAAAGGACACTGATATGATTAGAAAAAAGGTATTTGTATTGAGAATAAAACAGAATGTACAGAGAACAACAGTCGTAGCACTTAATGCCAATATGGTGTACTGCTATTCGTCTCTTATTCTTCTATAATTTTACCTGTTCATATTTGACTTTTAATTGAAATATTCTAGTGTTCATGTCAATTTAAAAAAATAACTTCAAATTGAGGAGGCAAAAAGAAAGTCTGCACAATGGGAAATTGTTATTTAAATGTAACTTCAGGACATTAATGCAACACATATACAACAGGAACACAATGAACTAGTTAATTATTTAGCAGCATAGCCCTTCTGCAATTTGACAGCCTTGAATTAGACTGCAGCAATATTCCGGGGAAAGGGCATCCCACTTTTCTTTAATTTTTGTCCAAAGTTCTTCCAAATTTGAAATTTTATCATTGCGTAACTGTTGCTTGATGTAATGCCATACATTTTCGAATGGTCTGGAGATTGTGCAGGCCAATCCAAACACAGAATATCATGCTCTTCCAGAAACCATCTGTGTGAATGGGAGCATTATCCTGCATGAAGATGGGATTATCATCCAAATTCCAACCAAAGTAGGGTAGAAAATGCTCAGTCAACATATTAATGTACTTGGTCGAATTAATTCGACCTTGCAAGCAAACTATAGGCCCTGGATCTACCATCTTGCAGCATTAAAACTGAGCATCTAGGATTAAATTCTTTACCTTTCCTCCGACGGACGTACTGCCTACCATCACTGCCTAGCCTACTGAACTTGCTTTTGTCGCTAAAAAGCACTTTTGACCAATATGAAGAGTTATGATCTTCACTGCATCGAACGGCGCTTTCTGTTCTTTACAGAAATCATTGGCTTGCGTCTTTCAATATATCCTCACAAATTAAATTGCTTTAATCTGTTCTTAACAGTAGAAAGAGAGCACTTTTTAACAAGATTGCACTGTTGTTGGATTTGGGGAGCCATTTCAAATCTGTTTCTTAGGATGCATTGTCTTCCCTGTTAGAAGTAACACTAGCAAGACCAGATTTATGAGCATCACGCACACTGCCGGTGTTTTTGGTGCTTTTGCACAGTCTTTTGTACCGTTTTCTCATCACATTTCAATCTGCGGCCGATTTCTCGATTGAATAAACCAGAAAGGTGGAGATTAATGAGCTCCTGGCGATCACTAAAGAAAGTCGTGGCATATGGACTAAATGTTACACTGTATAACCTGGAACAACAACAATTATGATCAGAGATGCTTTGTTGCCTGTTGGTGGATATTTTAAACTTATTTAGGAGCGATAATTTAAGCTGGTTTGGAGTGACTTTGTTGCTGCGGACTTTCTTTTTGCCTCCTTAATTTGAAGTTATTTTTTTTAATTGATGTGAATACGAGAATATTTTAATTAAAAGTCAAATGTGAACAGGTAAAACTATAGAGGAAGAAAAGGCGAATCAAGTGAGGTATAGGTTGTTTAAACAGTTACATTAAATTTAGCTTAAATTTGCAGTTTTGGAAAAAATTACAAGTGCAGACTTTCTTTTTGCCAGCACCGTATGTAGAAGGAGTTTTTTTATTTTTGAAAAGCTCGTCAGAAAGTCACTATTTATATCGTTATTTTTTGTGCATAACATAAAATATAAACTCCATATAAAGCAAGACAAACAAAGAACATTTAACACTTGAGATAACTTTTATACACAATAAAATCTTGGCTTGAAAGTGAGTGTTCAAAAAGCTTAGTTTTAAGCATTAAGAGTAATATGCTTGGGAGGAAAGAGAAAGGAGGACATTGAAAGACAAATGTTTAGGAGTATACTTATTCTTTTTTGGAGGGGATATCTTCTCTTCGGTTTCCAGTGATGTTGTAGCAGTCGTTAGCAGATAAATAGTTGTTGGCTTCGAAAGCAGATTTTTCTTCTCACTTGACACTTGTGCCTCCCTTTGGTCTTTTTTCTTTTTCTCTTTTTATTCACAAAACTCTAGCTATTTATATCTCCTTGCCAGCTTGAACAACATGTCAGCTGTCCATATCTTATTTTAGGCATGCACATTTCCCATTGGTCAGATTAATTTTTGACTATTTTTCTTTTCCTGATAGGAAGGATACATGGAGCTGATGTGCAGAGACACTTTTCTACACTTTGTATGTAACAGCCGATGAGTCAACATCCGGTTGGGAGTTTTATTCCTAAATCACTACAAAATAAAATGATCTGGTAAAACTTTCCAAGCAGAGATATTTAATAAAAAGTATTCTTACCTGACAAAAAAAGGTTGCGAAAAACAACAATGGCTGAGTTGATCTTTGATTTTAAGGACTGATAAAAGTGTTTGCAGTTGGATATATCGATTCACTTTATCAATTTTGGTAAATACTAACTGAAAAATAAGGTATAAAATGAATTAGATTAAAATAACAACACACAAGTATATGTAGTTTTTTTTTTGTCTTTTGAGGGGGTAAAAGGAGAATTTATTAAAAATCACATACTAGAACTTTAAAAATATCTAGCAAATCAAATCTTTTCAAAAGTATCAATGCTATGAATAAACAATTATTAGAGAGCGTGGAAATAATTTGCAATTAGATTTGAGATTTTCATAGTGATGAATAGTTTGAGATTTCAGATAATTATCCAGGGTATTGAGTAGTGGTGGGACGATTAATCGGAATCGGAAATCGTAAGAATCGTGTATTTTGGGAGGTATCGGAATCGGAATCGCATCGTTAAAAAATACCTTAATTTTCCGATTCCTTCATTACGATTCTTTTAGTCTGATGTTGAAAAAAAGAAAAAATATTTCTAACCGCAAGAGAGAAATGTAGCATGTTATAAAAAGAAACCAAAGAAATTCATTACTAACAGGGCAATGCTTAGTGCCCCCTCCCTTACAAGATTCATTCATTCAGATCTATTGTAATCAAAACTACAAAAGAGTTAACTTGAAAAGAAGTATGCAGGGCTCTATATTGCGAGTAAAAATTTAAAAAAATACGCTTATCTTTTTGGTGACTGTTTTTTTTTTACTAACAAATCTTCTAATAGTGAATGAAAATGCTTTTTCAACTTATATTTTCTTAAAATAAAACGAGCAAAGTCAAATTATTTAAACAGTAAAAGGTTTAATAGAACAATATACTTTTTCTTTTTTTCAAAGAAGGCTTTTGAAAGAAATATCTCTAAAATGAAATTGATCACGTATTATTTCGCAAAATTTTGAAATTTGGACCAAATGAAAATTCGTTGAATTTCTTGAAATCTTTTTTTAACTCTTTGGTCCACGACTTAGCAAAATTACCAACTAGTCACTCAGAGCAGTTTTATTAGTGAGGGTCGAAATCGCAGTGTCTTTTTTTTTTTTTTTTTGCCCAAGTCACCATCTAGGTGTCACCAATTTTTTTTAACCCTCCTACACTTCAAAGAGTAAATACAATATATACAACTAAAAAAAAAATTTTTTTAAATGCTGATTCTATTTCATGAAAAATTCTTTTAACTAGAAATTAAAAGATAGCTGACTGACAGCAACAGGAGCACTGGTTAACTACTGAACCACGTGGAAAGGTGGGGGGTGGGGAAAAAAGGAAATTAAATGATGATAATAAAATTATGATAATCGTCTTTGAAAGGCACTAAACTCCTAAAATTTACTTCTTTAAAATTTAAGGCGGCATTCCCCGGCGATTTTAAAGAACTCTCTCTCAAAAAAAAAAAAAAAAAAAAAAAAAAAAAATTTAATTTTTAAGGTTTGGGAAAGATATATTTATTATAACCGAATTCCTGTATGAAGACTGGATCTACTTTATTGGACGTTAATTTGTGAGATAAGTAATTTTTCAATGTTTAATATGTTTTTAAAGTTTCAATTATCAATTAAATTTTTTTAATTGCGTTTTATTTTCAATTTATTTAAAAAAAACAGGGTTTAAAATGTATTTTTCAAGGTAACAAGCTTCGAAAGAAGTCTAATAAAAAAAAATCACTTAAGTTTTAATTTTGACAACCCTGAGAATTTAATTATTAAAAAAATATTGAAATGTGACATTTTTTTTTTAACATTTCTATTAGTTCAATTAATTTTCTTTCAATAATTCATTTCACTCAACAAACTTCACCATTTTTTGTTTTGTTTTGTTTTTCTTTTATCTTTTTCTGTAATTTTGGTAATTATTTTTGCTCAATTTTATCTAGTATTTCATTTGTTTTTATAGTGGTATCGTTTTTATATGTGTTCCTTTGATATACCCTATTTCAAAATTAGTTTGGCTAAACTTATTCTTCACGTTAGAAACAACGTGTAAAAGCAATGAAAAAGTAAGAAAAAACAATAGGTGTTAACTACACTTTGTGAATTATGCACGTTCATTTATAAATTATTAAATTAAATATTTATCTTTTTTTATATTTAATTAGTATATATTTTCTTTCTCTTCCGCAATATTTTTTTTATTTAATTCATTAAATCTGTTAATCATGAGGACCAAAATAATGAATTGTGTTAATTTATTCTCTAATTTTCTTGTTTTTGTTCTGTTATATAAATTCTATTTTATTTGTTTTTGCTCTGAAGAATTAATTCTATTTTCTTTTTTTTTTTTCTGTATACCAATTAAGTAAAATAAATTTTCTCTAAAATAAATTTTGCTAATTTTTCCGTTTAGTTTACTATATAATAATTTTATTTAAACCAAAACACGACTGTGTAGGCATAAAATATCTCTTCCAAAGTTAGAGAAAATATTTGGGAACTATCCGACCATAAGCATAAAACTACCTGGTATATTTCAAAACAATAATTCCCTAGGAATCGGAATCGGAATCGTACTTGGTATCGGAATCGTTAATCAATATTTTCCTGGAATCGGAATCGTATAAAAATTAGGAATCGTCCCAACACTAGTATTGAGCCATGTTATTAATTGAGAGTTAAATTATTAATGATTAAGATAAGTCAAGATTAAAGTGAATTGTTTTTTTCTTTGTGATTAAACACTGTTGTGGCATGTTAATAGTGTATCAAGTTTTATGATTACAATGGTACCTAATGCCCAAGGTTTGCTTTATGTATTTAAGTATCTCATACCATGCTATATCTTCTTGAACCTACAAGGTTTGATGGTCTGTTTTTATTTATCACTCCTTCTGACTATTCTGGAAGGTCTGTGTCATTCTCGTGTTTGCTCTTCTATCCATTTTAATGGAGACTTCTTCAGCTGTTATGTCATTCTTACTTCTCTCCATGTTTTGTTCAGTTTCTTCGTTTTCTTCCTCAGATATTTTAATATCTTCAGGTCCGATCCTGGTTGTAAATTGATCAGCATGAGCTACTATTGGCTTCTTTCTGGTACAGTCATGTCCATTTTGAGATATGACATCTGCTATTACACATTCACTTGCATTAAAGTAATCTCTTTCTAAAAGCCGAAAAAATTTATTACTATTTTTCTTTGTTGGGGCTTTAAAAAATTTTTTTAAATCTTATTTTGCTTCTGTGTCCATGTAAATTTTATTTTTTAAAAATACATTTCAGTAAATGGTTTAATTAGTTGATGATATCTAGGAAGATCTTTGCTGTAGAAATTAAGTAATCCCAGGAATGATACTAATTCTTTCTTGTTCATGGTTTTTTCCATTTCTGGTTAGCTTTTCAACAGAACATATTCCTTCTCTAGATATTTGATATCCTAGATAAGATATTTTTTCAGAGTCTTATTTACATTTTTCTCTATTTACTCTTGTTCCTGCCTGTTTAAGAACTAAAAGAGAACAAATTTTACATCTTTGTAAGACTCAACTCTAATATCAGCTCCAAAGCATAAACCATCTTGATATATCATTATGTTGTCCTCTTTTCCTAATTAGATTTTCTTGACGACCCTTTGAAAAATATGGCTTATAATTTTAATTCCAAATGCAAGCAAGACCATCTCAATAATCACATTAGGGTGTTGTAATTTGTTGAAATTCATTGTTTATTTCAATTTGATTGTAGGCCAACTTTAAATTAATCTTTGCAAAGTGTCTCATATTTGCTAATTCATGATTGCCAGTTTTGATAATTAGTAAGGAAAACAAATCCAAACAAAACTCTGGTGATTGATGCCACTTTTGTAGTCACCACACATTCTTATATCACCATCAGACTTTTTAATGGAGAATATAAATGATGCCCAATCGTTTTATCTCCTGCTTGAACTTTTCTAAATTTCCCTGCTGAATCATTTTTTAACTTTGACACTACAATATGTAAAATATGTCCGGGTAATAGTCTTCCTGAATAAATCTAAGATGGCAGTATTCTTTCAATCAAATGCTTGCTTTATAATCCAATTTCTTATTCCGCCTCCTCCATAAAATTAATTTTGTGTGCCAGTTTTTAATACATCTATACCTAGCAGTCTGTAATTTTAGTAGATGCGATGATTGTGATTTTTAGTTTCAAATTTGCCTTTAAAGGCACTAAATTTTAAAATTATTGTATCATCCAATGTTTTAATAATCGATATTTAAATTATAGTAATATCATCGATTATTTAAATTATAGTAATATCGCATGTTTTAATTATGGCATCATCAGTTGTTTCAATTATAGTATCAATTGGTTTATATATGGCATCATCAGTGTGTTTTAAGTATATTATCATCGATGGATTTATATATATTATCATCGTTTTTTTAAATTATAGCATTTTCGATTGTTTGTTACATGAAAGGGCTGTCCCCTTCTCATGTAAGTAAGAGAACAGACTAGGTAATTGAAAATGTAGGCAAGTAGATAATTGAAATCCTAGGAATGAAGTCCATTGTTAATTCTTTTAGAAATAGCTAAATATTATTTATGTTGGAAAAAAAGCGATTGTCCATTCTTTTAACTGACATATTTAATATCCAGTTATTCTAAAAGAATGGACAATCGCTTTTTTTCCAACATAAATAATATTTAGCTATTTCTAAAAGAATTAACAATGGACTGCATTCCTAGGATTTCAATTATCCACTTGCCTACATTTTCACTTATCTAGTCTGTCTTCTTACTTACATAAGAAGGGGACAGCTCTTTCATGTAACAAACAATATTAAATATGTCAGTTAAAAGAATGGACAATGTAAGCTAAAAAAATATTGCTTAAGATATTAAACAATTAGAATTGAGAATTCTTTGTTTGACAAAAGTGTGCTTGGACAGACAGATGTTTTTTTTTGTTTTTTTTTTGCATAAAGGTCACCACTTATCAAGATCCAGAAGCCACTCGGGGATAAAGGTTATTTTGTGTACAGTAATCAATGGGATAGTGTTGCAGTATTCATTAGTATTGGAGATTTGATAAAGTATCATTACTTAGGGGGGGGGCAGCTCATCAGGAATTTGTTTATGTTGAACTTAAATAAAAGAAATATGTAAATCGACATGAAAATTAGTCATGTTGGGAACCACACTTCTGACGTCATAAACAAAGGATTTTCTCAATATATGAATCGAGGTTTCAAAGTTAGGAAGTTGATTAGGAACAGATAATCGAAGATCACACACAGTGATAGAGTCAGTTGGAAAGAAAGGCAAAAGGAGAAGAGTAGACCATGTAGTCAAAAAGGCTTGAATTCCTGATTTCATCAATCGGCCGATAGATGAATAAAGAAATCACCATTAATAATTTTGTAACTATGTTATCTCGTGTCGTCTTTACAATCGAAAAGGAAAATGTGTTTTGTATATTCATCTATAAACGATCACTTGTATAAGCTTCCAAGTATTATGTATCCTCCCCACCATCATCAATAATGTATCTCCTCTCCTCTGTCTTAACAAGAATAATCCCAGTCTGCTATGTTTCCCTCATTATCATCAGCATCTGTTCTAACTCCCCGTAATACATGTCCAGTTAAATGTGTCTCTCCCAATATGAACCCCCTATGCAACATATTTTAATAATGATATCATCGGTTTTTTAAATTAAGATATCCTCGATTATTTTAATTATATCATCACACATTGTTTGAATTATATTATAATCGATTGCTTTGATTACATTATCATCGATTGTTTTAATTATATTATCATTGATTGTTTTAATTATATTATCATCGATTGTTTTAACTATATTATCATCGATTGTTTTAACTATATTATCATCGATTGTTTTAACTATATTATCATCGATTGTTTTAACTATATTATCATCGATTGTTTTAACTATATTATCATCGATTGTTTTAACTATATTATCATCGATTGTTTTAATTATATTATCATCGATTGTTTTAATTATATTATCATCGATTGTTTTAATTATATTATCATCGCTTGTTCTAATTATATTATCATCGATTGTTTTAATTATATTATCATTGATTGTTTTAATTATATTATCATCGATTGTTTTAACTATATTATCATCGCTTGTTCTAATTATATTATCATCGATTGTTTTAATTATATTATAATCGAATCTTTTAACTATATTATCATTGAATGTTTTAATTATATTATCATCAATAGTTTTAATTATATTATAATCGACTGTTTACATTATATAATCATCGATTGTTTTTATTATATTATAAACAAATGTTTTAATGATATTATCATCAAATATTTTAATGATATTATCATCAAATGTTTTAATTATATTATCATCAAATGTTTTAATGATATTATCATCAAATGTTTTAATGATATTATCATCAAATGTTTTAATGATATTATCATCAAATGTTTTAATTATATTATCATCAATAGCTTTTATTATATTATCATCGACTGTTTTATTATATTATCATTATATTATAATCGATTGTTTAAATTCTATAATAATCGAATATTTTAATTATATTATCAGCGAATGTTTCAATTATATTATCATAAAATATTGTAATTATATTATAATCGATTGTTTTAATTATATTATTATCGAATATTTTAATTATATTACAATCGATTGTTTAAATTGTATTATCATCAATTGCTTTACTAATATCATTAAATGTTTTCATTATATTATTATCGATTGCTTTCATTATATTATAATCAAATGTTTTAATTATATTATCATCAAATGTTTTAATTATATTATCATCAAATGTTTAATATTATAATCAAATTTTTTAATTATATAATCATCACATTTTATAATTATATTATCATAAAATATTTTAATTGTATTATCAGCAAATCTTTTTATGATATTATCATCCAATGTTTTAATTATATTATTATCCAATGATTATATTATATTATCATAACAGTTTTTAATAATATTTTTATCAAATTCCTCATATCATCATCAAATGTTTTTATTATATAATCATCAAATGTTTTAATTTCATCATCATCCATTTTTTTTTCATTATATTATCATAAAATGTTTTAATTATATTATAATCGAATGTTTTATATTATCATCAAATTTTATAATTATATTTTCGTCAAATGTTTTATTAATATTATAATCAAATTTTTAATAATATTATCATAAAATATTTCTAGTATATTATCATCTAATGTTTTTATATATTACTATCTTATTATATTATTTTATATATTACTATCTTATATTATCATCAAATGTTTTCTTTATACTATCATTGCATGTTTTAATTGTATTATCATCGGTTGTTTTTATATGATCATCGATTGTTTTAATTATATCATCATCAAATGTTTTAATTATATTATCATAAAATGGTTTAATTATCATCAAATGTTTTCTTTATATTATCATCGATTGTTTTAATTATATTATCATCGAATGTTTTAATATTACCATCAAATTGGTAAATTATATTATAATCAAATGTTTCAATTATATTATCATCAAATGTTTTATTATATTATCATCAAATGTTTTAATTATATTATCATCAAATGTTTTAATTATCATCAATTGTTTTAATTATATTAGCATACAATGTTTTCATTATATTATCATCAAATGTTTTCATTATATTATCATCAAATGTTTTAATTATATTATCATCAAATGTTTTAATTATATTATCATCAATTTTTTTAATTATATTACCATACAATGTTTTAATTATATTATCAATTGTTTTAATTATATTATCATACAATGTTTTAATTATATTATCATCAATTGTTTTAATTATATTATCATACAATGTTTTAATTATATTATCATCAATTGTTTTCATTATATTATCATCAAATTTTTTAATTATATTATCATCAATTGTTTTCATTATATTATCATCAAATGTTTTAATTAAATTATCATCAATTGTTTTAATTATATTATCATCAATTGTTTTAATTATATTACCATACAATGTTTTAATTATATTATCATCAAATGTTTTAATTATATTATCATCAATTGTTTTAATGATATTACCATACAATTTTAATTATATTATCATCAATTGTTTTAATTATATTATCATACAATGTTTTAATTATATTATCATCGAATGTTTTCATTATATTATCATCAAATGTTTTAATTATATTATCATCAATTGTTTTAATTATATTATCATACAATGTTTTATTATATTATCATCAATTGTTTTAATTATATTATCATACAATGTTTTAATTATATTATCATCAAATGTTTTATTATACTATCATCAAATGTTTTAATGATATTATCATCGACTGTTTAATTATATAAGCATACAATGTTTTAATTATATTATCCTCAAATGTTTTAATTATATTATCATCAAATGTTTTAATTATATTATCATCGATTGTTAAATTATATTAGGATACAATGTTTTCATTACATTATCATTAAATGTTTTAATTATATTATCATTAAATGTTTTCATTATATTATCATCAAATGTTTTAATTATATTATCATCAAATGTTTTCATTATATTATCATTAAATGTTTTCATTATATTATCATCGATTGTTTAATTATATTAGCATATAATGTTTTCATTATATTATCATTAAATGTTTTCATTATATTATCATCCAATGTTTTCATTATATTATCATCAAATGTTTTCATTATATTATCATCAAATGTTTTCATTATATTATCATCAAATGTTTTCATTATATTATCATCAAATGTTTTAATTATATTATCATTAAATGTTTTCATTATATTATCATACAATGTTTAATTATATTATCATCAAATGTTTTCATTACATTATCATCAAATGTTTTCATTATATTGTCATCAAATGTTTTAATGATATTATCATCAAATGTTTTCATTATATTATCATCAAATGTTTTCATTATATTATCATCAAATGTTTGAATTATATTATCATTAAATGTTTTCATTATATTATCATCGATTGTTTAATTATATTAGCATACAATGTTTTCATTATATTATCATCAAATGTTTTCATATTATCATCAAATGTTTTAATTATATTATCATCAAATGTTTTCATTATATTATCATCAAATGTTTTAATTATATTATCATCAATTGTTTTAATTATATTATCATCAATTTTTTTAATTATATTACCATACAATATTTTAATTATATTATCAATTGTTTTAATTATATTATCATACAATGTTTTAATTATATTATCATCAATTGTTTTAATTATATTATCATACAATGTTTTAATTATATTATCATCAATTGTTTTCATTATATTATCATCAAATTTTTTAATTATATTATCATCAATTGTTTTCATTATATTATCATCAAATGTTTTAATTAAATTATCATCAATTGTTTTAATTATATTATCATCAATTGTTTTAATTATATTACCATACAATGTTTTAATTATATTATCATCAAATGTTTTAATTATATTATCATCAATTGTTTTAATGATATTACCATACAATTTTAATTATATTATCATCAATTGTTTTAATTATATTATCATACAATGTTTTAATTATATTATCATCGAATGTTTTCATTATATTATCATCAAATGTTTTAATTATATTATCATCAATTGTTTTAATTATATTATGATACAATGTTTTATTATATTATCATCAATTGTTTTAATTATATTATCATACAATGTTTTAATTATATTATCATCAAATGTTTTATTATACTATCATCAAATGTTTTAATGATATTATCATCGACTGTTTAATTATATAAGCATACAATGTTTTAATTATATTATCCTCAAATGTTTTAATTATATTATCATCAAATGTTTTAATTATATTATCATCGATTGTTAAATTATATTAGGATACAATGTTTTCATTACATTATCATTAAATGTTTTAATTATATTATCATTAAATGTTTTCATTATATTATCATCAAATGTTTTCATTATATTATCATCAAATGTTTTCATTATATTATCATTAAATGTTTTCATTATATTATCATCGATTGTTTAATTATATTAGCATATAATGTTTTCATTATATTATCATTAAATGTTTTCATTATATTATCATCCAATGTTTTCATTATATTATCATCAAATGTTTTCATTATATTATCATCAAATGTTTTCATTATATTATCATCAAATGTTTTCATTATATTATCATCAAATGTTTTAATTATATTATCATTAAATGTTTTCATTATATTATCATACAATGTTTAATTATATTATCATCAAATGTTTTCATTACATTATCATCAAATGTTTTCATTATATTGTCATCAAATGTTTTAATGATATTATCATCAAATGTTTTCATTATATTATCATCAAATGTTTTCATTATATTATCATCAAATGTTTTAATTATATTATCATTAAATGTTTTCATTATATTATCATCGATTGTTTAATTATATTAGCATACAATGTTTTCATTATATTATCATCAAATGTTTTCATATTATCATCAAATGTTTTAATTATATTATCATCAAATGTTTTCATTATATTATCATCAAATGTTTTAATTATATTATCATCAATTGTTTTAATTATATTATCATATAATGTTTTAATTATATTATCATCAATTGTTTTAATTATATTATCATACAATGTTTTAATTATATTATCATCAATTGTTTTAATTATATTATCATCAAATGTTTTCATTATATTATCATCAAATGTTTTAATTATATTATCATCAATTATTTTAATTATATTATCACCATTTTTTTTTATTATATTACCATACAATGTTTTAATTATATTATCATCAATTGTTTTCATTATATTATCATACAATGTTTTAATGATATTATCATCGACTGTTTAATTATATAAGCATACAATGTTTTAATTATATTATCATCAAATGTTTTAATTATATTATCATAAAATGTTTTAATGATATTATCATCGATTGTTAAATTATATTAGGATACAATGTTTTCATTACATTATCATTAAATGTTTTCATTATATTATCATCAAATGTTTTCATTGTATTATCATTAAATGTTTTCATTATATTATCATCAAATGTTTTCATTATATTATCATTAAATGTTTTCATTATATTATCATCAAATGTTTTCATTATATTATCATTAAATGTTTTCATTATATTATCATCGATTGTTTAATTATATTAGCATACAATGTTTTCATTATATTATCATCAAATGTTTTCATTATATTATCATTAAATGTTTTCATTATATTATCATCAAATGTTTTCATTACATTATCATTAAATGTTTTCATTATATTATCATCAAATGTTTTCATTGTATTATCATTAAATGTTTTCATTATATTATCATCAAATGTTTTCATTGTATTATCATTAAATGTTTTCATTATATTATCATCAAATGTTTTCATTATATTATCATTAAATGTTTTCATTATATTATCATCAAATGTTTTAATTATATTATCATTAAATGTTTTCATTATATTATCATTAAATGTTTTAATGATATTATCATCGATTGTTTAATTATATTAGCATACAATGTTTTCATTATATTATCATCAAATGTTTTCATTATATTATCATCAAATGTTTTCATTATATTAGCATACAATGTTTTCATTATATTAGCATACAATGTTTTAATTATATAATCATCAAATGTTTTAATTATATTATCATTAAATGTTTTCATTATATTATCATCGATTGTTTAATTATATTAGCATACAATGTTTTCATTATATTATCATCAAATGTTTTCATTATATTATCATCAAATGTTTTAATTATATTAGCATACAATGTTTTCATCATATTATCATCAAATGTTTTCATTATATTATCATTAAATGTTTTAATTATATTATCATCAAATGTTTTCATTATATTATCATCAAATTTTTTTCATTATATTATCATCAAATGTTTTCATTATATTATCATCAAATGTTTTCATTATATTATCATCAAATATTTTCATTATACTATCATTAAATGTTTTCATTATATTATCATTAAATGTTTTCATTATATTATCATCAAATGTTTTCATTATATCATCAAATGTTTTCATTATATCATCGAATGTTTTCATTATATTATCATCGATTGTTTAATTATATTAGGATACAATGTTTTCATTATATTATCATCAAATGTTTTCATTATATTATCATCAAATGTTTTCATTATATTATCATCAAATGTTTTCATTATATTATCATCAAATGTTTTCATTATATTATCATGAAAGGTTTTCATTATATTATCATTAAATGTTTTCATTATATTATCATCAAATGTTTTCATTATGTTGTCATCAAATGTTTTCATTATATTATCATCAAATGTTTTCATTATATTACCATCAAATGTTTTCATTATATTATCATCAAATGTTTTCATTATATTATCATCAAATGTTTTAATTATATTATCATCAAATGTTTTCATTATATTATCATCAAATTTTTTAATTATATTATCATCAAATGTTTTAATTATATTATCATCAAACGTGTTATTATAATATCATCAAATGTTTTAATTATATTATCATCAAATGTTTTAATTTTATTATCATCAAATTTTTTAATTATATTATCATCAAATGTTTTAATTATATTATCATCAAATGTTTTAATTATATTATCATCAAACGTGTTATTATAATATCATCAAATGTTTTCATTATATTATCAAATGTTTTAATTATATTGTCATCAAATGTGTTATATTATCATGGATTTTATATTATATTAACATAGATTGTGTTAATATAATCATCGAATTTTTTAATTATATTATCATCAAATATTTTATATAAATACTCATCGTGTGTTTTATTATTGAAACATCGACAAAGGATTAAAACATAGTATAGCTTGCGGATAGTTTTTCATATTAGGTGAATTGAAAATCTTTCCTGGGTGTGATGTTTTAGCTAGTATCATCTAGTTAGTTAGATAACAATTATACTTCCATGGATTTAAGAATATCATACTCTAATCATAAGAAAATTATTCATAAATATTCTAATTGTATATTGTTTTTATGACTGATGAGACATCAATAAATTAAAAACTTACAACATATGGAATTCTGAATTCATCAAACATTTCAAGGGCAATGTTGTCAGCTTTTGTGATACCAATTTCGGAATCTATTAGAAGGAATGTACGACATAACCTGAGTAAAGACAAAATACTTAAATGTTAATACAACTGCTGCCATATGACATCCTATTGGTATCTTCAACTGAAAATAAAGAGCAAAGAGATCATTAGGATTTTAGTATCACTAGAACAAAAAAAAAAAAATCAAAGTTGACTAAGAATATTTAATGTATCATCAAGTTTCACATAAATAAGTTTCATAATTACAAAATTAAAAAGAAAAAAAGAGCTGGTTCAATTTTTTTTCCACAATAAACCTGAACAAAAATAAGTTTTTCTTAAATTTTCAAACTCAAAGTAAAAGCCTTGTAAAATCATTTTTCTTGGCAATTGCTGTTTGCTGTGGTTTTATTTTTCTTTATCTTTTATTTTGGCTGTGTTAACTTGGTGATCATCAAGGGTTTACAAGTATAGAACAAATAAAATGCAAAATCATAAAAGAAAACAACTCTATAGATTGTATATAAATTAGTTGGGCCCCCGAGTGTGTGTGATAAAGGATTCTCCAAAACTAATGTCCACAGCATAGTTAAGTTTCAGTGTATTAACTATGAGCCACTTGACATAATCTGGATGTTGAGGTCATCACTAACGTTTGGTTGATGCCAGCTTATCTCAGGTCTGCTAAAATTCTCTCTGATCTACTCTGAACTGCAAATTGTTGTCAAATGTTGCAAATTGAAAACTGTCTAAAACTAAATATACTGACTTCAGTAGGGGAAAGCCTATGTTTGCATCTTCAGTCTTACTTGGCCACTTTCAGCTGACTACTTATCTTCCTACTGCCTTTATGCACTTTGGTGAATCATTTGTCATGACTTTTTTTTTTTATGAATCACTTTCTAACGCTCAGTGAGGGAGGGATCCATAATATCAGAATCTAATGAAATGGAAATGCATGCACACAAAAATAGTTATTAATAGGAAAACAAATTCACAAAGTGTCAGCAAAATTAAGTTAATAATTGTTCATTATTTCACTACTGACTTGTTGAATTCAACAGAACATGATTTTAAAGAAATTTCCACATCATTAAAAATCATCAAATATTTACATATTATATACATAATAAACATATATACATAATAACAAGTTTCTTTTTATGGAAATCACTCAAGACAAGGCATGAAGCCATTTGATATAAGGAAGCTAACAAGAACAAAAGATGATTATTGCAAGTAGAGGAGATGCCTATTGACCTTAGTCTTGAAAAGACCAAACCTGTAGTGTGACATGACTGATCCAAAGGGTGGTTGGGCTCTCCAAAGGAGTGAGCAGAAACTTAAAATTCATTATAAAAACGGGAATATATAACTCTTTATTAAATATAGTGTGCCCAAGCGACATCAAAAATCCCTGCTGAGAGAAAATAGCAAAATAACAAATGATTGTGTTTTAATCATTTTTTGATTATCTGTAAATAGCAATATCATTTTAAAGGTTGAGCGAAAACATATGTGGTGAACCAGTACAAAATAATGTGAATTTGTATATTGGAAAACGAATGTTTACATCTTGGGGACAATCATCTGACCTAGGGATCATGAGTGTGACCCCTGGGGCCTGATGAACAGTTTGCAAACTTTCCAGGTGTGATTACATGGGAATTTGAAGAGGGATTCAATCTAGACAAGGTGGAAGTAATGCTGTCGTAGTTGATTGATGAGGGAAACATCCCACATTACCCTGCCTCAGACTACATAATCATGTGCAGAACCAGAAAAAGTAAGGTTTTTAGAGAGTTCGGAGTTGAGTTTTGGAGTCAGCGAGTCGATTTTGAAGTGGAAGTTGAAGTGATCGCTTACCACCCCCTCTTCACAACGCTCCATATCACAACGCTCCTATCGTGCCTAAGATTAGTGGGGGTGCTGTTATAAAGAAAACACCTATTGTTTTAATATTGTGTAAAAATAAAACAAACATAAAATTATACATAATTTATACGTATGCACACGTATAAAAATACAATAACTTAAAGAAATCCTAAATAGATGTAAATATTTTAAATATCTTACTTATTACATTCATTTGAAAGTAAACTCCATTCTTCTTGTTTTAATTTGTGAGAAAAGATTGATAATTTTCTCCTTAACTTCTGAATGACTGCTGAAGAACTTTTTTTATCAATTGAAAGCACTGCAAGTTCATTTAGTCTTTCGCAACCCATGGTGTTCCTTAGAAAAGTTTTTATTCTTTTCAGAGTTGAAAAACAACGTTCTATCTCTTATGTAGTCATGGGAATTGTCAAGATAATTTTTATGGGTTTTGTGATTTCACTAAGAACATCGTTTAAATTGTTTTCCAAAATAAATTTCAGGAGATCAATTACTTTGCAATACTCATGGATATCTAACCTACTATAAAATATTTCTAGCTCAGTTTCAAACTTTTCTTTGTCAATCATGGGATATGCTTCAGTTGTCAAGGATATCTCTTCTGTAGGTAGTTTTTTTTCTTAAAACTAGCAAAGCTTATCTTGTAAAACAATTTAGCAAGTATTAAATGTTTAGTTGAAGAATATCTGTCCGTTATATCAACAGATATATAGTCACACACTTCTTTAGCTTTGCCCTTGAGTGTTTGTGAAGAATTTTCACAGTATTTGGTGTTTCTTATCTCTAAAATAGCAGTTTTGAAATTTGTTATGTATTCATTGACTTTATATATGCTAGTTTCCCGAGAAATAATTTCAACATGAGACATAATTTTATGAAATAGCTCAAACCAAAATATGAAATTTTCATCGTTCAAATATTTCAGAATTCCTGTCGCTTCTGTAACGGTCTCATCTACATATGATGTTGACTGAATTTCAGTGACAGATTTTTTAAGCTTGAACATTTTCATGAACTCTATTTATGTATGTTAAAGTTCCACCTTGTGGCGGATACACGTAGAATGCTTACATCCAGATGCTTCTTGAAAAATGGACAGACACTGTGGTGATCTAGAAAAGAAAGTCGGAATAGCCAAAATGTTAGAGATAAATATTCTAGCATTTCGTGTAATGCTTGCTGCATTCCTCATTATTAAATTAAGTTGATGCGCATAACAGTGAGTGAAATGCGCATTACTATAAACTGCTTTTATTTTCACCTGAGCACCAGCTTTTTTGCCTTTCATGACATTTGCATCATCAAATGTCTGAGCTATCAGTTTTTGGCGATTCCCTTGAAGGATTATATCTAATTGTTGTAGAATACATTTTGATATCCCATCAGCGGTTTGGTTTTCTGGAATAAAGAATCCCCAAATGCGTTCAAGTATTTTTTCATCCAAGACGTACCGTAAAATAATGATCATTTGTGTATGTTCAGACACATCTGTTATTTCATCAGCCATGACAGCTACAAAGGAAGCTTTGCTAATTTCTGCCCTTATTTCATCATGGTATATTTGTAAAAGACAGTCAAGTATGTCATTCTGAATAGTCTTGGAAACACCTTTGAAGACATTACTGGTTTCTAAGTGATTCTTTAAATCTGGATCTAATTAAGATGCAAAATTTAAAAATCCTCTAAATACACTTGGATTTACTGAATCATCTTTTTCATCATGTCCTTGTAAGGGAGTTTCAAAGTTCCCACAAAAGAAAATACAATCTATTATTTTAGATAAAATTTAACGGTTCTTCTTAACATTCATGTTATGATGATTGATTGAAAGTCTGCAGGCCTCACTAAGTTTTGCTTTAATATTTATGGTCCCCAAAATTGATAGGGAAACTACATTGTCAACGTGCTTCTCATGCTTTTCAGTTCTATCTTTCATTTTGCTAATAGTTCTGAAACTATCTTTTGTCCATGTTACATCACCCCCTAACAACAAACAAGGAAAGCAGAACAATGCCTTTTTTAGTTCACAGCTGCAAAGCTAACTTTTCCGTTGGTACCATTAAAGCTATGAATATACACTTTGTTGTTGCTAATGCCTGGCTGAGATATTTGAATATCAGGCGTTGAACGGCTTCTTTTCTTAATTACAACTTTATCATGGAGAGACAGCTGTGAAAACTTAATCTGTTGAAGTTCATTTACCGTCGCAGAAGTTATTTCTTGGGGGTGCAAAGAGACCATGGTTAAATTCTTTTTATATCAATTGTATTGGGAAAGGTAAGTACTAGGTAGTCTATTAGTAGAATATCAATTAGGGTAGAAGGAATACAATGTTTACGTGATCCTCTTTTTGCGATTCAACTGAACCGGAAGTTCTAACTGAGTTGAATCATACTTTTATAACTTTTAGGTCACAGATTTTTATTAACGAAAAAAGTTTTACTATTTAACAACGGTTTTATTTATAAAAAGCTTGTTGTTAATTAAAAATAGGCGTATAACAAAATACGGTTGTCATTAAAATTGCTTTTTTTAATACAAATATTTTTAACTTTGCCATTATAAGCCGTCGAAAAAGGGGTAATACGCAAAAAACATTTTAATCAAAAAACACTATTTTAAATTGTATACACTTTACAGAGTAATAAAAAAATATACAAATATATTTCTTTTAAACTTTACAGATTAAATAAAATTTTACCGCAGGCAAACAAATGAAAAACATTGTTTAAATACATTTTATTTACAATTTTTTAATAATTTATTTCTTCATAAAAACAAAATCTTTGCCTGCAAACGATGGTAAAGTTAGGAGATTACCATTTAAAAATGGTTTTATTGGATAACAGTTTTATTTAAAATTTAAAAATGTGTTTATAACAAAACTTTGTAAATAAAATATAGAATAAAAAAGTTTACATGTTTGTACTATGAGCAAACAAAAAAAATTAAAGATACATAATTTTATTTACAAATCTTTTTACAACTTTTTATATAAAAATAAAAACAAACTTTGCTATTTACTAAGCTTATTATAAAAACGGTTTTACATACTCGTCTTGTTATTGCACATTTTAATTAAAAAAAACTTTGTTCAAAGTGTAAAACTTCTTGCTTTGTCCTCGTGGGATGTAAATAAATGCTAAAGCTTTATATATATATATATATATATATATATATATACATATATATATATATATATATATATGTATGTATATATATATATATATATATAATGTGTGTATATATATATGTGTGTATATATATGTGTGTGTGTGTGTGTATATATATATATGTGTATATATATATCGTGTGTTTGTATATATGTGTGTGTGTATATATATGTGTGTATATATATATATATGTGTGTGTGTGTATATATATGTGTGTGAATATATATAAGGCAAAAACATTTCTAACTAAAATGTATTTTAAAAAATAAACTTTTCTTCGCTTTTCTATAAAAAAAATGTAAATATTTTTTATTCTGTAAAGTTAAGCTACTACAAAATAAATAAATTTTAAACTACTTAAAAATACAAATAAAATAAGCCATATAGGTAAAATAAAAAATAACATTGGTAACTTCAAGGCTAAAAGCCCGAACACTTTTAATTAAAAGAAAAAAAAGTTTGGCATATCATATATTTTTCTCTGCTTAAATCGCATTTAAAAGTGTGAGACTTTTTTTTTTTAAGGTGGAGATTTTATTTACAAGAACATGTTACACTTTTTAATAATAATAAAAAGAAAACATTTGTAAACAAAGCCTCTTAAAAAAAAAAAAATAATAAGCGAAAACGTGCAAACACCGCGTTTGGAACTGCGAAAACTACAGTTCCAAATTGACTCATATTAACCGTTCTAGATCGGGCATGCGCACAAGCGAATTTCACTAAGAAAGTGTAACTGTGAATTTCGCAGCTCCAAGCAAAGTTTTGCTTTTATGCTTATATGAGTATGGGGACAATTATCGACATTAAGCTTCAGGATTATATATATATATATATATATATATATATATATATATATATAATTAATGATATATTATCACATACAAAGAAAAAAAAAAAAACATATTCTTTTTAACATGTATCGATAATAATGAGTAGAAATGACTTGGGGGTGCTGCAGTTCCACAGCTCCAGGCACGAGCCGCCACTGCATACTACCAAGAAGAGAAAAAAGCGAAAGGCCTAAAGACTAATTGTCAATTATATGAACTTTATATTTGTGAATTGTACATATATATATATATATATATATATATATATATATTTTTGTTTGAATTAATCAGTAGACTAGAAGAGCTGAGTTTGTTTTCTTTCTTTGTGCACTTTCCTATCGAACGCCGAATTGTGAATTACTTTTTCTTTTTCCTTAGTAGGCGACCAACTGACCAGCAAGGCGATGGCATATCAACCCTGACGCGAGAGAAACTAACAATCATCGGCTGTGAATGAAAGACTGACCAGCACAACTAACGGGTCCTACTGCATTGAAAAGGGCCACATCCAATCAGTGTCGATCAGAATAGTGACCTGGATAAGGATAGGTCACAGTAGGTAGAATGGAAAACAGTGAGCAGGAAGAAATTTTCACAACCTTGCAGTATTTGGAAAGAAGCTACTGGAATAGGAAGCTGTATTACAATTAGGTATCGAAACAACAAATTGATGGAGACCTTTAGATCAACGAGTCAAACAAGCTGCAACAAAGAGAATACATGCCATTATAGTGTTTATAGAAAAGACAGAGACTAGCAACATCACGTCTGTGAGAGAGAGGTTACTGTGAAGAAGAAAAGGAGTGGGGGCAAGCAAATTACAGATACGTCCCTGCAATTTATCAAGAATCTTCAAATGAGACACAGATACACCAGCCCAAATATGACAACAATACTCCATACATGGTCTGATAGTAAATTTGGAGAAATATAGAATAGCCTCGGGTGTGAGAAAGCGTTTAGAGCCTTAAAGAGAACCAATTTTACAAGAAGTAGAAAAAGGAATAGATCTAAGAAAGATTTGATGAGAAAGAAAGACCAAGAAGTTTCAGAGTCGATTTCTCAAGAGCAAAGCCATCCATAAGAATATCAGGAAGAAAAGAGATGCTTGCAATTGAAAGATGATAGCTGAATTTTAACAGGATTAAACAAAACAAGCCATTTCTTACCACAAAATTAACATTTATGGTTATGACACTACTCTCTATTCTGGTATTGTTTCTCACCCATCTTCCTCTGATTAGTTAAAAGATGCAGTTTATCTAGAAGTTAATTTAGATTCCGTTACGAATTGTGGAAATGTAACAGCAGTACTCCATACATGGGCGAATGGTGGCTTTGTAGAGGTACAGAATACTTTCAAACATAAGTAACTTTCTAGCATGGTAGAGAAAGCCCACATTCTTTGATAATCTCAATGTATCTATTCCAACGCATGTTCCCTGTGAACATTAAGTCGAGGAGTTTGAAAGAAGTACTTTCAGGAAATGTATCTTTAGCCATAGCTATTGGTGGTTGGTAAGGTTTCATGTAATTATTAAACGAAATGAGCTTTGTCTTAGCAGCTTTGAATTTTACCATCCATTTTTGACCCCATTCCACTACAGACTGAAGGTCCTTCTCTAGGGTTTCTGCCATTACCTTAGATATGTGCTCATTAGTTTTCCCCACATGCCTGCTATAGAGTGTGGTATCATCGGCAAATATATCCATGTCAGAGACAATTTTATTAGGTAAATCATTTATGAATATCAGAAATAATAAAGGACCACGAATCGATCCCTGAGGTACACCTACATTTATATCATATTGTTTGGATGTACGCCCATCGAGGATTCTTCTCTCATTTAAGAAGGATTTAGTTATGTTAAACATTCGTCCAGTAATATCATAGGATTTTATTTTTATGAGAAGATCGCCGTGCCATATCCTGTCAAAAGCCTTAGATATATCTAGGGCTACTGCCCTCCCCTTCCCTGCCTTATCCAGTGCTTGGTTTATATGTTTAGAGATTACAATTAGAATATCTGCAGTAGAAGTAAACCATTGGGGAGAGTGGGGTTTGCTATAGAATTTCTGTGTACGAACATGTGCTTCAATTGCTGCTTTGAACTATTCAGTAGTCTCATTTGCACACTGTTCTGCAGGAAGAGAAAAGATAATTCCCCATGATGTGATTTCTAATGGTATCCCAGTCAGCCTTATTGTAGTACCTTGTCGTTTTGAGAAATGGTTCTTCAATTTGGGATCGAGAGTTAAGAGTGATGTCTATCATTATCACAGCATAATAAGCATCTCGAGTGGACAATGAGCATTTGTTACACAGTCATCAGGAACAGTTGTCAGAAATAGATCCAGAAGTGACGCTTTGCTGGTTCTGACGATCTGGGAGACGGGTCAAGAATGTTACTGTCTTGGTCAAGGAATAGGGTATAGCAAAGTTATGGATGATGCTACCACTGTGTCAGTGTAATTAGAGAAGCCAAGCCAATTTCTGTGGTGGACATTAAAGTCACCAAATACATGTACTTGGGTGCTAGTGTCAAGGGAGAGTGCTACATCTATGCTGTAAGAGACATGATTGATTACAGTACAGTCCGGGGTTGATGGAGAGTGATAAAGAAAATACAGGTAGCTAACGCTATGTTGTAAAGTTAGTTTAAAGCACACAAAGGCCTGGTCACCTGATTCTAGTTTAGATTCCCTAGACATGGGGAGGGTGTTAAAAATATAGACTCCATGTCTGTGCATGTGTCTGTCAGAGTCCTTACAACCAAGTGGAAGATAACCAGACATGTTAAAGATATTAGAGGAGATGGAGGAGTGCACATTAGTTTCACTTAGTCCGGGGAGTTTGCTAGGAGAAATAATTGTACATCATCTAAGTTAGCTCGAAGTCCTCGGATATTTGTAAATGCAAGCCTCAAGGGAGGAGGCGAATCATTTGAGTGTGTTTCTGGTTTGAACGTTTTTAGGATTGAGCTGTAATTTCATTTTATTTCATAGTTTCAGATCTAGGGTGAGGTGCTAGGCAAAATGGATGTGCATAGGCACCATCATGCAACACGAGTAGACCATCAGGAATTTGGCCTCAGGAATGCCCAACAAAGATGAGTGAAGGGTTCCTTTCCATGCGAGACATCTCAATATTATACATGATAGAACAGCCACTCTAAGCGCTACCAAAGAGTTGGGGCTCCTGTACTGTCAGTCGAAAATCACAACCAGCAATTGTCAAACCGTTACTCTCAAACCTGCCCGACAGAAGTGGCCCACTCCAATCATGTTAGCATATATGGTAAACAAACACCCCCAAGATGCCCAGGTATATGGGAAGGGAATAAGGCAAATGTGGGGGACAGCATTCATGGCCCTAGTCAGGAAACAAGACAAGCACTGGGCATCTCTAATGAGTCCTTGCAGCCACACCTCTGCTCCTCACTAATAGGCAAAAAAGGAGTATGGAAGCCAGGCGATAGGCAGAGCCTATCTACTCCTTAAGCAGTTTAGGTTTGCAAACCGGTGATTTGATCAAGTTACGAACTCTAGGGAGGTTGTCATCCAGGACTGAGGAGGTCTCCCTCCTCCGTTTGGTGCCAAGACGTATGAGGTCATTGACACAAGGTTACAAATCGGAATTTTCCTTCTCCGAGATGACCTGACCAGATCTATGGGTTCATCAGCACTAAGAGGGATTTCCCCACGTCTGATTTCAAAGCCAGGTATTTCTATGCTCTCACATGGACAGTTAGGATTAATAAAGTTAGTATTAAATAATTAGTATTTGCTTTGAAGTTACACTCCTCAGAATAGGATTAAAATTGGAAGATGTGGTTACGTTTTTAAAGGAGGTATGTAAGAGTATGGGGTGTAGGTTAAAGGTTAATATAGGGTTAAGAAAAGATCAAATATGGTTTGTGGTTAGTGACTAATTGGAAAATTATAGGTTAAGCTAATGCATGCCTTAGCAATAGAAAGCTATAGATGTTTAGTATTTATCAATTTTTAAAAGGTCAGCCTACTAAACCCCCTTCCAAGTTACGTGCAAAGTATGTAATTTTTTATCAGCTTGGGGAGACGAGCAATTGGTTTTTTGTCCAGTTGGAACAAGAAACATGATATAACTTACAAGAATACAGCATTAATATACAATATAGACATACAGGGATTTGGGGAGGACTTAGGAGTATAAGGATTTTTAATGTTTATCATTCAAAACAGACAGGCAGGTGTCTTGGAGGCAAAGTATTATCACTTTAAAGCAGACATTTAGAAATAACATTTGTGCCAGTTATTTTAGTAACATACATCAGTAAAAATATACACGTGGCCAGTATAGGCCTTATATTTAAACATTACACTTAGTCATAGAATGAGAAATTATGATTTCCAAAAAGAGGGAAGCAGTATAAGTAAATAAGAGCAGGAAAACAGGTTTGGTGAATAAGCAATAACTTAATTAAGTGGTGGTTTGCGCAATTTAGGAGTTTTTATATGGTTTTGCCTTTACTTTTGGAGATATATCATATTTTGTATTGTATTGTAATGCTTCTACTTTATCAAGATATTTCGGTCCATCAGATCACTGCAAATCCTGTTTAGACAGCTGTTTTTATTTTGGTTGTGACATCACACAAGAGAAAGTTCTGTCTTTGAGTGGGATCACTGTGGATTACATTGGATAACAATCAGATTGTAATCTGAAAGTTATCCAGTTCCTGAATCAAATGGAATTTGTCAATTGGATTAATCCGGGATTGATCTGGAATTACAATCTAACCCCCCCAAAAAAAATAACGGGCATAAATCAATAAGAAGTAACTCATGGCACTTTAGCTCTTTATAGCTTTTTCATGTTTTTTTTTTTTACATAGGCCACTCGAGGATTAGGGCTAATGAGAAGTTAATGGGATAATATCATAGTAATTGTTAGTGGAAATTTGGTCCATTGGATTACTTAAGAGGATGGCTTATCAAAAATTTGTTTACGTTGTACTTGAATATGACCAAATTGGAAGAGAGTTCCACAGGCGTGCAGTTCTAAGAAAAAAGGTTTGTTCGTGAAATCTACATTTAGGTTAGGCACAGATAAAGAGTGGGGGTAGGTATAGGTGTCAAAATGGTATATTCTCAAATCATGTTCGCTACCAGTTTAAATGATGTATTTGGGTCCTAATAATACAAAAAAGTAATTATAGCAAAAATTTTTTTAAATTTAGTGATTGTTCACTCATTTTTGGGCAGTGGTGCCCCAAAAATAGGAAAATTGACCAAAACAAACAATATCAATAAAAATATCTACTTAAACACCATAAAGAAGAGTTATTTGTTGGTAGGTAATAAAAACTGATATATCAACATAACTTTTCCACACTTTTAGGTTGTTTGGAATTTTACAGGGCCAAAATATAGCCTAAAATAGCCACAATTTGCCAATAATTGCCAAAATTTGCCTCTAATCACTGAATGTGGGTATCAATAGGGTACTTAATTACTCATCAGATGTCTCAAATGGCTTAAAAACTGTTAGATGAAGAACATTGATGTCAGTAAAATTCTTTCACAGTTTTGGGATTTTTGGGCAGAGGTGTTTTGGGGCTCAAAATTAGCCAAATGTCCCCATAGATACCCAGGTAGCAGTAGTGATAATTCCCAGCAGCTGATGGATAGCAAAGATTTAATGTGTAGGCACAATTCGAAACACGATTTTCTTTCTTTCAAGAAAAGAATACAACAGTTGAAACGTGTATTGAAGTACTTTTGAATTTGGTTCCCACAACAGTTCAGCAAAGCCATCCTCTTTAATTTCATATGTAAACGAGAAAAGGTGGTTAAAAAGCTGTTTCTTTACCAACAATGAAGATTTTCTAAATTCAAGAAGTCAGCTGCTTCAATACTGGAGTCATACCCCATCTTGCAAATGGTAGTTGACAAAGTCAAAGAAACGAACCAATTGGTGAAAGCATGCAGAACATATCTTGCCAGCAAGATATTTAAAATCAAGCTTGAAGTGCTTGCATACTTCACCAACCAGGTCACGTTCCTTTCCTGCACTGTGTTTAGAGAAGTTCGCAAGAAGATCGTCTCGCCATACTTCCCCAGCTGCACAGTGACCTGAAAGCAGCAAATCCCACCACACTTCATAAATTTGTTGTGGAAATGTGACATGTGCCAGTGCGGAAGCCACAATCAGAGCTTGGTCTGAAGCTGTTGGATCTGATGTGCTGCTGATGGTGTAATGCTGCAGTGCGATACTAAATATGGTTTTGCTGGAGAGTCATCACAATGTGCTATCAACCTTTCTTTGTAGTCCAAGGAAGAGCTGGCAGGCTTACCAACCGAAAACCTCAAATGTGAAAGAAACCTGTCAGTGTTTGATAACCATGCTGGAAAAGTTGCCAACTGTCGAAACAGAAAATTCACTGGTAATTGATTCGTAATGATGTGATGTACCACAATGTTCAATGGGTAGTTGACCCAGAAACGAAAATCATCACTAGGCTTTTGGATGAGAGAGAATCTGTCTGGACAAACCAGCAGAGAATGGTTTTGAGAGAGGTGATTAAGAAAAAGCTCCAAAAATCCATTGGTTTTAACATCATGGTGAAAAATCTGTTGGATGGATGTAAAACGTGAGGTAACATCCATTTCCGAACTACTAGGAATTTTGCAAAAAAATCCCGACACTGCAGAAAAGATCCTAAGAACTGAGTTTGCATACTTTGTAGAGACCCATCTGACACAGAAACCTCAGCAAACCGATTTATTCTGACAAAACAGCATTTCTTATGGAGTTATCTTATGGAGTCAGGAAATTTTTGCATTTTACTGTCTGACGACTAAGAAAACTGTTCTACTACCATCGCAAACGTACCAACCAATGACGATAGTGTGAGAGCTATTGCATCACTTACCTCCTGCAAGCATTTCAGCTGCTTACAAAGAAAATGATATGTGTGCTGTCTGCTGGTAAGAAAGTAATGGGTATGCATGATACCTAGGGTATATGTCAACTGATCAATGGCAGAGAGTACTACAAAGTTGATCACCTTCATCATTTCCCGCCCTCACAACATAAGTACTGGCAATATCCTCGGAGGCAAGACACGTTCAATGTACGACCTGAACAAATTGTTGATGCTCGAGTTCGGGGGAAATGAACTCTTGAAGAAAGGAATCAGAGATTTATGTTGACAAATACAAAAAAGGTAGATTACCAATTCAAACAACAACTCGATATCAAATCCTAAACTGTGTAGAAAATGTTTTATTAAAATTATAAGAAAGTAGGTTCATTACAATGTTTAGTCAAATTAGAGTTAAACACTGGTCTATACTGTGCCGGCCTACATCATCTTACCACATTCACACCATTTTGGAGGTGTTTTAGTGCAAAACACTATCATAAGACCCATTTACAGTGATTTTAGACCAATTTTGGTCATTTTTTACCTATTACTGGCCTGAAAAAACTCAAAACAGCTCAAAACTGTTAGTAAATTATACTGACACATCAGTTCTAACTACCAACTACCAATTAACCCTCTTTTAGGGCGTTTTGATAGCCAATTGTATTGATAATATTGGTTTTTGGTTGATTTTCCTTTATTTTGGGCCCCATACCAGCTGATCTCAGAAAAAGTGAGGGCAATCACTAAATGTTTAAAAAAAATTGGTATTTTTGCATTACTAGGACCCAAATACATCATTTAAACTGGTAGCAAGCATGATTTGAGGATAGCCCCCTAAAAAGGCCCCCTGACACCTATCCCTAGTGGGGGAAATTATTGATAGTGGTTTTGGCTAGATGAGTGTTTTTCATGAAAGTTTGGTGAGAGGGTACCATAACAGGCAACCACCTGCCATCAAAATAGCGATAAAGCAGAGAGAGGCTCGCAATGTCTCTTCTATGGGAAAGAGATTGCTGGGAAGAGAAAAGGGCATCCCCACTAGGTTACAAAGTCTATTTTGAACTTTTCGAGGCAGGATAAGTTTTCTAGCAGTTCTTGCCCAGATGTGGCAACAGTACTCCATCTTTCGATGTACTTGGCTCTTACATGGGTAGAGAATTGCATCAGCAGTGAGATATCTACTGGATCGCTAGAAGGATCCCACCATTTTTCTAACAGTCTTGGCAATGGATTTGATGTACATATTCCATCTCAGATCAGGAGTAAAGGTCAAGCCCAGAAGTTTGTCAAAACATGTTTGCTATTTGCCAAAACTGGTGGGAACCAAGCTGCTGCTTAGTTACTTTGGACTTGGACTGAGCATACAACTCTCTCGCATTATTTATTACTCTTTTACAGGGATTGCTGGCATTCCTGGAATCGGCTTTAGTCTCAGCACAGTTTCTCGTTTTTCCTTTGATCCTCTTTCCATAAAGGTAATATTATCTTTTAAAAAATTTCTTCTCTGCATATGTGTCTTTACTCCCCTCTTCTGATAAGAAGTGTTTGGCCTTAAAATGCAGTTTTCCTATCCCAAAATATTGTAGTCCCTTTTGAACTGATAGCATAATAAAATTTAATTGTAATTTCTTTATGCCTTTGTTTGTTATGCCAACTTATTCTATAAAATTAGTTCATATTTTTAAATGTATTTCTAGTGTATTTTTAACCACATTTCAAAACTTCCAGTCTTATCTGAATTCCTTTTAACTGGTGAGTTTACTCCCCAGGTTATACAATAAAATACGATAATAAAATTTTGTAAGGGAAACTTGCATAAAAAAAGCTTTAAATCTATTTACAATTTTAACCATCCCTTAATCTACCTTTAAAATAGATATTACTAAAAAATGTATTTTAATTGTATTATTTTATTCCATTTCTATATTCCGTGCTATCTACACACTTGAAACTATTTTCTCAGATTTTTCTCGCATGTCATTTTATTTGTAATATATTAGTAATAGTTATCAATATATGTATAGAAACAATAGACAAATTGGAAATATGCATCTCTTTTCTAGCATTCATCACCTTTGGTAAATGAGTTTGTAATGTTTTAAATTATTAATACACAAATCGAAAATTATACTGTTTCAATTAAATAAAAGAAGGAAGTATTAAAATCAAAGCACCCATTTGGCTCTTAAGGCAGATCCCCCCTCCCTCTTACTGCTCTCAAATAAACGCTAATCTAAGCCCCTCAATTCATTCCACATGGAGACACTGGTCTTTTAGCTATACCAATATAAGTTGTTCGAGGAACACTAAGTTAAGTGCATCTATATATCCGTGTTGTGTGGAACCTCTTTATGTAGATCTAATCCCACCATTTCTTTTTTCTTTACTTTCTATTCTTACATATTCAAGTAATTATTATTTGTAGTGATATGCAAATTAAGTATAATTTACATATGAGCAGATAGCTCATATTTATAAACTGATACCAACTAGAACAGGAAGTTGTTGAACGCTTGCTTAGCGTTATATACGACATAGCAATGGCATTGACGATAGGATATTCTCTGGTCTTTGAAAGAATACATAGATACTTTATGTAAATCTAGTCTCCTTTTGTTTTCTTTGCTTTATATTCTCTTATATATTCAAATAATTATTATTAATATCCTATTCATTTATTCTAAAACAAATTAGTTGCTAGAGCAGATTGATTCTCTCGCAGTACTTGAAAGATACAATTTCTTGATAATGTTAGGGGGGAATCTATCTCCAATCCTGCAGTTATTTATGTAGGATAGAGAAAAACTTTAAGATACTCAATATCTTCATCCATGTGGGGATGCAGAAATACCTGGTGTAGAACAGTGTGATGGACCCGTGGATCTTATCAGATCATCTAAGAGAAAGAAAACTCTGATAATAAAACTGGGAGAGGGAGGCCTCCTCGGTTATGGTCAACAACATTCCTGGAGCTGGTAACTCAAACGAATTCCCGGTTTGCAAAGCTAACTTGCTTAAGGAGTAGATAGGCTCGTCCTATCGCCGTCTTTCAGAGGTACAATACTAGGGACTCACCAGAGCCACTCTGTGCTTGGCCTTTTTTTCTGACTAGGACATTGAACGCTGTTCCTCTATTCCCTATTTTAAATTTCTCTCTTTCTCTCAGAAACTGAGAAAATCGGGTTTGCTTGCATGCCACTTGTGCTCACTAGACTTGTTTGGGCCAGTCTTGTCTGAAAGGTTGAGGGTAACTGATTGACAGTTTGTCTGGTTACTGTGTCTGACTGACAGTACAGGAGCCCTAATTCTTTGGTAACACTTAGACCGGCTGCTTTATCATCAGTTGTATAATGTCAGAATAGTTGTAGTGCCATGTCGTGCATGGAAAGGGATCATGCTGCTACATCTGGTGGGCTTTCATAAGACCACACCTTCTAGACATGACTCGGCTAATGGACCACTGTGTGTGTATACTTGGTGTTAAAACAGGCCCATTTCAATCAACACTCTTCATGACATTAAACAAAAACATAATTAAATGACAACCCAAACAAATATAAAACCAGACAACCACCCAAACAAAACCAATTCAGCTTCGCCCTTGAGGCTTGCTTTCACAATTATCCATGGGCTTAGAAGCAATATAGATGATGTAGAGGCTTACCTTTTAGTAAACTCCCCAAATATCTTAGCATTAAGTGAAACAAACTTACACTCTTCAATCCCCTCTAACTACTTTAACATGACAGGATACCGCGTTCTTTGCTGTAAGGACTCAGATAGATATATGCATAGCATCCTCCCACAAACTAGAGAGAAAAATCTTGAATCGGATGACCAGGCTTTTATGTGCTTTCGACTAACATTTCACCACTGAGTTAGTTCCTTATATTTTTTCTACCCTTTTTCCTCAAGTCAGGATTGTACCCTAATCGATTATGTCACTGATAGTATAGATGCAGCACTCTCCTTGGATAGTAACACCTAAATACATGTGTTTGGTGACTTTAATATCCACCATAAAAATTAGTTTGGTTTCTCAGGTTACACAAATGAGACTGGACGCTCCACTTATAGCTTCTCTATAGCCCGTTCCCTCACATAGACAGTAATGTTTCCAACTGGCCTATCAGATCGAGAATCTCAGCAGGCTTCACTTCTAGAACTATTCCTCACCACAGTACCCGAGGATTGTGTGACTAATGCCCACAGTCCACTTGGAAATGCAGACCGCCCAATGGTATCAGTTGACATCACATTTAAATCCCAACTTCAAGGTGAGGAATCATTGCTCAAAACAACAAGGTACTACAAAAGGGTTAACTGGGAAACCATCAGAGAACACATTCGAGATGTCCCATAGACTGATAGTTTCTCTCTTCCTGCTGAACAGTGTGCCAATGAGATAACTGAATGGCGCAAAGCAGGCATTGAAGCATATGTTCCCACACGGAAATATTATAGCAAGCCCCACTCACTCCATGGTTCACTACAGATTGTACAGCTGTTATTGCACAAAGACAGCATGCATTGCACTGATTTGCACATCATAAATCAAATACAAATAGGCAAAAATTTGTGGATGCTAGAAATCATTGTTAGAGAGAAAATAGCGATTGCCAAAAGAAAACATGCTGAAATGATCAGGGAACGTATAGAATCGCAAAAGATAGGAACTCGTGATTTCTGAAAAATCTATACTAGTGTACTGAATAAAGGACAATCAGTAATTCCTCCACTGAAAAACAGCCAGAAGGTTGCATGCACAGTAACAGAGAAGGTGGAACTGCTGTCCTGGCGATTCGCTTCCAACTCCACCTTAGAGCCAATAAACAACTCCCTCCCAAATTTTCTATGCAGACTGAAGCCACATTAGATTATGTAAAAATCATCCCTTCTCATGTCCGCAATATCATGAAAAAACTTAGGCACCTCAAAGGCGTGTGGGCCTGATCTCATCCCTGCTGTACTAATTAAGAAATGTTTAACTGAGCTAGCTCCCCAAACTTTTCAAACTCTACAATAAATGCCTTCCTGAATCTTGCTTCCCTAATAGCTGGAAGACGACCTCTGTGGTACCAGTGCACAAGAATTCTGGTGAAAGAACAGACATTAGTCTCTTCCCCCTCTCCACTAAAATCTTTGAAACCTATATATATAAAAGCGAAAATGTATGTATGTATGTTTTTTTTTTTTTTTTTTTTTTTTACAAAGGCATCACCACATTATCAAGGCCCAGAGGCCACTCAAGGATAAGGGTTAAAGAGTGTACAGTAGAAGTTGGTCAATATAGTAATCATTAGTAATGAAAATTTGGTAAATTTAATAACTTATATGGAACGGCTCATCAAGAACTTATTTACCTTAGACTTGAACACAACCATATTGTAGTCAGCCGGAAAGCAGGAAAACGGAAGACAATTCCACAGGCGTGCAGTTCTAAGAAAGAAGCTTTGTTTATGGAATCTATGTTTAGGTTTAGGCACAGATAAAGAGTGGGGGAAATTATTGATAGTGTTTACAGCTAGACGAGTGTTTCTTGTGAAAGTTTGGCGAGAGGGGACCATAGATTGAAGCTCAGTTGAACACTTTCCATGAAAATAACGATACATCAGAGACAAACTCGCAACATCTCTTCTGTGAGATAGAGGTTGTAAGGAGGAGAAAAGGACATCTCCTACGAGGCTACGAAGTCTATTTTGAACTCTATCAAGGCAAGACAAGTCCTTTCTAGCAGCTCCTGCCCAGATGTGGCAACAGTATTCCATCCTTGGACGTACCTGGCTCTTATATAGATAGAGAATAGCATCAGCAGTGAGATATCTACTGGATCGATAGAAAGATCCCACCATTTTTCCAGCGGCCTTGGCAACAGATTTGATATACGTGTTCCATTTAAGATCAGGAGTAATGGTCAAGCCCAGAAGCTTGTCAAAACTTGAGGCCTCCTGAAGACGAGAGCCATTCATTTCAATTGATGACAAATGTGGATTAAAATGTTGATGATGTAAAGAGAGAAGCTTGGTTTTAGATGCATTAAAAGTAACCAGCCACTCCTTTCCCCATTGTACTACATGCTCAAGATCAGAGGAGAGAGAATTGGAGAGTACTTGCTCGTTTACTGTCTTAGATGTGCTACCATAAATGGTAGTGTCGTCAGCATAAATGTCTACAAATGATGTAAGGATATGATTTGGAAGATCATTAATGTAGATCAGGAAAAGAGTTGGGCCCAGGATGGATCCCTGAGGGACACCGGCATTAATACTGAGAGCTTCTGATTTTCGCCCCTCAACTACTACTCTTATGAACCTATCAGAAAGAAATGATTTAATAATTGAGAAGACTTTTCCAGCTATACCATAGCTAGCGATCTTATGAAGTAAACCTTTATGCCATACCCTATCAAAGGCTTTAGATATGTCAAGAGCAATTGCCCTAGAAAGATTGCCACCGTCGAGAGATTTGCTAATCCTATGCGATATAACTGTAAGGACATCTGCTGTAGATCTAGCAGAACGGAAACCATATTGAGTGTCACTAAGAAGGTTATTTTTGTTGAGATGTTTGATTACTTCTGTATTTAACACAGATTCTAGCAACTTACTCATGACGCACAGGAGACTTATTGGCCTGTACTGAGAGGGGGATGAGCGATCACCTGAATTCTTAAATACAGGGCATACTGATGAGATTTTCCAGGGAGATGGGAAACTATTCTCCTTAAGACAACGTTTAAACAGTTTTGTAAGTATGGGCGCTAGTTCAGGTTGAAGTTTTTTGAGTACTATAATTGGAATACCATCAGGGCCAGTTGCTTTACTCGAATCAAGGTTTTTGATTAGCTTGGCAACATCACGTACAGATATACGTATATCACATAGCGTGTTTTCTGATACAGGAGGAAATATTGGGGGTTGACGGTCTTGGTCGCAAAGGGTAGAATTAGCTGCAAAGTTCTTGACAAAGAGTTTGGCTTTGTCTGATGCTGACGAGATTACCTCAGGTCCATTGATAATAGTTGGGATGGAGCACACGCTTCTGTTCAGGATTCTGTTTGCTATTTGCCAAAACTGGTGGGAACCAAGCCGCTGCTCAGCTACTTTGGACTTAACAGATTGAGCATACAACTCTCTTGCGTTCCTTATTACTTTCTTACAATGGTTGCTGGCAGTCCTGAAAACGGCTTTAGTTTCCATACATCTATTACGTTTGAAGCAGTGGAAAAAGTGATTTCTGTGTGCAATGGCAGCAGCACATTCTGGAGAGAACCATGGCTGGCTGTTAGGTTTTTGCTGAAACTTTTTAAAGGGTATGAAATGGTCAATACCTACAATTAACCATTCAGATAGGTCTAATACTATAGAGGACACATCCTTTTTAAACATGGAATGCAGAGGTAGATCAGATATAAATGTACGGAAGCTATCCCAGTCAGCCTTAGTGTATCGATATACTGTACGATGAAGTGGTACGTCTGGGGACTTATTACATTTCATTTTTATCTTAATTGATACAACAGAGTGGTCGGAAGATCCAAGAGGCGACAGAACAGAAACTGAACATAGTTCAGGGCAAGTTGTGAGAAAAAGGTCTAGTAGGCTCGCATACTGGCCGTCATTATCGGGCACACGGGTAGGTTCCTGAACAATCTGAGTGAGGTCATAGGCAATGGAGAAATCATGACAGAACCTCCCCTCATCATCGGTCTTGTTTGAGTGGGTCAACCATTCGACGTTGTGAACATTGAAGTCTCCACATACGTGAATGTTAGCTGAAGGATAAGTAGAAAGGACTTGGTCAATTTTCTCAGATATGCTTTGAAAGATAGTAACTCCGCTGTTGTGGGGGCGATAGAGAGTAAATATAAATGCAGTAGTGTGAGCTAAAGCAACCCGGAAGCACATATAGGGTAAGTTAGGATCTTCCCTGGAGATGTCCCACCCACATGGAAAGCTATCTTTAATATAGGCACATATTCCATGCCCATGGCGATCTTGGGGGTCAGATTTAGAAGTTAAGTTAGAGTATCCTGTAATTGCAAACTCATCTAGGGAAATAGCCTGTCCAATGCCAGTTTCACTTAAAAATAAAAGGTCTGGTTTAGTCTCCTGTAATTGGGTTTCAACCTCTGGAAGGTTAGAACGTAGACCCCTGATGTTGGAGAAGGAGACATGGTAGTAGGGGTCTACGTTGGAAGTTGGAGAACCGGGTTTAATCGTGTATTTTTTCTTGAAACTTGTCATGATGAAATTTTGGAATTTGTGGACTAGGTCGACAGATTTACTTAGAGCAGGACAGAGAGGGGAAACTAAGAGAGAAAAAGAAACAAAGAATTTTTTTTTTTTATGTGTAGCTAATGATAAGGTAAAGCCGTAACAATTACCCACTAGTATGGCATTGAGAGGCCCCACCAGAAGCTACTGCATGGTCCAGATTCCATTCACCAAATGGCAATACAGCAGCCCCAGTACTTTGCACCTGCTGATAGGACAGCCTCCTTAGTGGTTAATCCAAGGTTCGGGTCCCTGACTATCAGGCGGATAACGTCAGCCCAGACAAAACGTTTACCTCCAGCACCCTTACTAGTGACATGGCTACAAGGATAGACATAGAAACAGAAAATTTCCACCAACTCTGCCAACTGTTCGCGCAAAAATACTGCCAACCTAGAAAACAGCTTTTTCTTCTCCCTTTGTCAGAAAAATCACTCATTTAAAAAATGAGGACTGAGGGACAAATAAGAAGAAGCGAGAGTAACAGGAGCTGCCGATAACGCATCCACAATGCGTTTTCTACTCTCCATTAAAAAAAAAAAAAAAAATAAATAAATAAATAAAAAATAAAAAATAACTATTAAGTATTGTACTTAATAAAATGTATGTGTGTGTTTTTGTATGTCCACTAAAAACTTTCGAGAGACACAAAAATAATTCACAAATTTGGTATCATATTAAAGCCCGACCCTCCAGACAACAAATATCGAATTTTTGGCCCAAACGATCAACTCTAAGTTGGTCAGCTGAGTGCTTTTCTGCAGGGCAGGGGGCTAAAAAAAAGTGACATTTTTTCGTTTTTCCTATGTATTTATGTACCTATTTACTATGCCTCCTCACGAGACAGAGTTAGACACCAGGGTCGTTTTTTAACGTGGAGAAAAGGTACAAAAATAAAAATTGTCTCAGTCGTGAAGGATTTCTCCTCCACCGAAAGATAACAAGAAATAGAAGTGCAGCATCTGAAGAACAGATACTACACTTTGATCTTGTTTATATATTTTATTGCTTTTAAAATTTTGTAAATATAAAAAAAAAAAAAAGAAGATTATCAAACAACAAAATTAGGCACAAGGCCCTACAAGAAATTGGGGAGGGGAAGGGTTCAGGGTCTTTGTGACTAAAGTGATTAAAAAGTAATAAATGTAGACTTTGGAGTCTTACTCTTGCCTGGCAACATTTACCAAAATACCTCATTCACTCTATGGATCTTAAACTAACTAATAAATCCCCAGCGTTTAAGAATCAAAACCATATTTACAATTACAGAATCAAAACCATATTTACAATTACAGTTGTCTGTGTGTTTGTGTATGCATTTTTTTTTTTTTTTTTTTAAATATATTAATTTTGTATGTGTGTGTGCATGTGTGAAAAAATAAAGTTCAATCTCATTGGTAAATAAAAAAGTTTTTGAATTAAGAAAAGGATTGCTCGTGGAGAGGGGAAAACTAATTAAAAGTGTTCATATCCAAAACAAAAAATAATTCCTACTGGGTTGTTAGTGAGACCCCCCTGTACTAATCTAGGTGACTAGACCCCCCACTGTTTTCCGGGGAACCGAAAACAAGCAGGGCGATCCCTAATGGGGATTGGGGAAAATATCTTAATGGCAGTGGGAGAAAACAAAGCAACGGGTGGAGGGGGGTTGGAAGGTGACCTCTGAGTAGGGGAGTGACCGGGGATGTTGAAAAAGCAAGGATGTGGCACAAAGGGGATGGGCAGACTCAGAGGTTCTCTAGTACCAAAAAATAAAATCAGGAACAGGATCTCATTTATACCACCAGTCAAGAGTCTTCTTAAGTTTTTCTTAGCTAGAACCTAAGCGGGATGGGTTCCGAAGGCCCCAGCACCGCCCGTGCCATGCTTAAGGAGGGAACACGTATTGAAACTTGGCTCCTCGACGGATGCACAAACTAGTGCTGTGCACCCACCTCTTGTCAAATTCCACTCTAGGCAACCTCCTCCAATCGCATCTGATCTTTACTTTAAGCAGATGTTTAAAGTAAACGATCAGATCCCGATCCGGAACAGATGTCCCTTCGCGGACCAACTTGAGGCGTGTGATCCAAATCACCATGCGCGCTACTGCCAGGATCGCCAGGACAACCATTCTTTCCTCCCTGGGGAACGGCGGCTCCATGTTGTACACAAAAAAACCTTCGTCAAGATCAAGCGGACATTCGGCATTGATGCGAGCCGTTACCCCCTCGACGTACTCCAATAAGGGCTGGATCCGACTGCAACTAAAAAACGCGTGCCCGATCGTTTCGGGCTCGCGTTTGTCACAGCGCGGACAGAAGCTGCTCGTATTTTCTTTATACCGGCAGAGTTCGTTGAGAAGGGGCAGCGCGTTACGGACCAGTCGCCAGGTGAGGGAAAATTCCGAGTTGTTCAGAATCTCCCGTCCCGGCGCCCAACTCCAATGAGAACGGACAACCTCCATCGACCATCCCATCCGCCTACAAAGTGGATCCTTCGCGGTCCCCTCCACTAGTTCCCGATATAGTTTCTTTCTTGGCTGATCGAGGACACTGGTCCCCGGCAAAGCTCTAAGAGCGGTCCGGCATTCGGAGAAGAACTTAGATTCCCCCCTCGGTCTACGACGACCTTCTACCGAGGGGTTGGGTTTGAGATGAGATTGGGAAACGAGTTCTCAACCACAGGGACCCAAGGAGCATCTTCTTCAAGCGAACGACCCAGGAAAGCCAATCTCTCAGCATTTCTATGACACAAGAGACTGGGCTGACCCAGGCCTCCCTCGCTCGGCCTCTGGACACAGACCTCTCTGCAGACATAATGCTTACCATCGTTCCACAATAGTGAATCGAGGTGCCCTTGCAAGCGGGTTAGTCGTTCTGCAGGGAGAGGAAGTACAGACAATCGGTAAAGGATGAGCGGAAAGATGTATGTAGCACACGCCTCCGCCCGACCCTTCAAGGACAATTTCCTTCCAATCCAAGTCTTCACCGACGATTTGACCTTGCCATATACTTCCGACCAATTCTTTTCCAGCTGAAGTCCCGGTCCAAACCAGACACCGAGAATACGGACCGGTCCATCGGTCCAGCTGAAAATACCTGAAAGCGAGTTTACCCCGGTCCAGGCCCCCAACCACAGGCCGACAGACTTGCTGTGGTTGAAGATGGCCCCTGTGACTTCTTCGTATCGAGCGAGCGCCTCGACCACCGCTTGAACGTCCGTGTGGCAAGACACGAACACGGTGACGTCATCAGCGAACGCGGAAACCCTGGCTCGTGTGCCTCCAGGGAGGGCTATTCCGCGCAGGACTGGTGTAGCCGCCTCGTCCCTTAACTTGCGAAGGAGGGGTTCCAACGCCAGGACGTACAACAGAGGCGACAGCGGACAACCCTGACACACCGACCGAGAGACAGCGAATGACTCCGACAGCTTACCGTTGATCTGCATCGCTACCGTCGGCCTATCATACAGGACAAAGATCCACTTGCGGAAGTCCGGATTAAATCCGGCGGCCTCTAACACAGCTCGCAGGAACCGATGGTCGACCCTATCGAATGCCTTGGACTGATCTAAACTGATCAGCGCGGCTTCGGCGTCGTCTTCTGTCCCCTCTATGATCGAGCGTATCAAATGCAAATTGTCTTGAATCGATCTCCCCTTCACAGCATAAGTCTGGTCCGGTTCGATCAAGTCAGTGATGACAACCTGCAAACGATTCGCAAGAATCTTTGCCAAAATCTTTAACTCTGTGTTTAGCAGAGTCAAGGGCCTAAAATCATCAAAATTTTCCACCCCACCATGCCGTTGACCTTTCCTCAGCAATGTGATCACTCCCTTGATCACCTGTCCAGGGATGGAACCCTGAGCAAACCAATGGTTGAACATATCCTTCAGAATAGGGACCAACATGGGCGACAGCCTCAAGTAGAACTCGTAGGGTAAACCATCAAGCCCCGGGGATTTGTTGTAGCTGACCTGCTTCAACGCAGTAATGACCTCATGTTCAGTAACAAGACCATCACAGCTAGCCGCTCGACCCTGAGTCCGGGTAGTTGGGTGAAGCGCTCCGATAGATGCTCCCGAAACCCCTCGCAGATCTCCCGAGTCGAAACTAGGGCGTGTCCTTCCAGGTTATGTACTTTACGAATGTACCCGTCCGAACCGCGCCTTAAAGCAGCCTTACGCTCAACAGCGTCAACATTCACAGCCTTTTTTGGTGCGTTCTTTGCGCACTGCGGTTGTTGGGGAGGGGTTTTTTTTGGGTGGGGGTGGAGAAGCGGGACGTGGGGTGGGGGTGGCTTGCTCAGTTTGTTGGTTTGTTGAAGGGGGCGGTGAAGGGTTTCTGGGGGCTTTGGGGAGAGAGGGGGAGGGGGATCTTTGCTTGGGCTGCTGGGATGGTGGGGTGGCCGGGGTCTCAGCTTGTATTGCTGCTGTATTGTCTTTCTCAGTGGGGGTAGGGGGGTCGGCGCGTGTCTTCCTGCTTTTCCTCCTTCTGGCCCTCCTGATTTCGGTGGCGCTCAGTTTTGCCGGAGCTGCTGTTACCTCCTCTTCCTCGGACACTACCTCCTCCTCAGACTCTTGTAATTTCCTCTTGTTTGAGGAGGGGGGTGCCTGTGTCTCCATGGCCTCTTGTTTTTCGGGTTGGTCTCCGGTCACCGTCTGTGGGGATGACTGTTGGGGGGGTCTTCCCTTTTTTGGTGACCGTCACCCAGCCTGTTTGTGCTTCTGGGAGGCTTGTGGTCGGAGCGGGAGCAGAGGCTTTGACTGGTGCTGCTGCTGCTTCTTTGCCCGTAGTCTTTTGTGGGTTCTTTGTCTTCTTGGGGCAGTCTCTGGCCATGTGCCCCTGTTGTTGGCATTGCCAGCAGTGGGGCTTTCTCCCTTCCACTATCAGGGAAAGGGTCCAGTCCCCAAACCTTAGCGTCGCCGGGATTCCAAAGAAGCCGGCCTTGTCCAGGACCATCTTAATCTTGTAGTCCCCGGTCATGATGTTCCTTTGACCGCGGACTGGAGTTACCTCCTCGACGTCCCCGTACTGGCTGAGGATGGCTCCCAGCTGGTTGGCTTCCATATAACAGGGGACGTTAAGGGCGGAAACGACTGACCTCCTCTTGTTTAGGTACACCGGCTGCAGCTTGATGTTCCTGCTCTGGTGGGTGGTCCTGGACAGTTTGTCGGCGGCTTCTGGCGTGGGGAGCAGCACATCCCACTGTGCGTAGCTCCGTCTGCAGACGTAACTGGCTGGGATGTTCTGTTCCAGCAGGAGTTTCAGCATGGTGTCCTTGTTGACACCCGTCAGACTCCTCGTCTTTGTGTCTGACGTGATGAAGGAGAGGACTCTCTTCTCCAAGCCTTCGACCTGACCCGGGAGGGGTTTGATTGTGTTCCCCTCCGTGTAGTCTTTGTACTTGGAGTCGAAGAGCCTCTTGTAGTCCTCCGGCGTCATTTTTTTGGGTTGTTCTTTGGGGCCCCATGCTGATCCTCCCTCCGGTTGGGTGTCTGCTGGTCCGGGGACAGGAGTTGTAGGTGAGGCCGTTGTAGGGCTCGCGGTACCAGGGGTTTGACCTTTACCAGTCAGAGTTGGCCAGTCTGCATTGGTCCTCGCGTGCTGGCTTTCTCTGCTTTCCGGGTCGTTCCCCTTTTGTTTTTTGTTCTGCTGGGTGGCATTCTCATTCAGGGTTGCAGGTGCCTCCCCTCCTGGGGATGTGTTTCCAGCAGCGGTTTTTGCAGTTGCAGTGGTGGAGGGTGACGCTGCTCCCAGTTTGCGTTTGTTGGAACTGGTTGCCGTGTCTGCCTCCATCCTGGTTTTCCTCTTCCCCTCATTGCCCTCTTGGGGAGTGCTGAGGGGTGGGCTCTTCATCTCCTCCTCAAACAGCGCTTTTAGAGAGGCTAAGGTCTCATTGACCAGCACCTACCTCTGTCATGTCCGCAGCGCTGTTCTCTACCGAATCTCCATCTGAGGGGGAGTTGCCCTTTTGGGGAGCCGGTGTCACTGGTCTCGCAGACCCGTCCACTTTTTGGGGGACTTGGGATGCTGTAGATTCAGCTTCCGTAACTTTTCCCCTTGTCGGCTGTCCGGCTGCTGCATTGTTCGGCGAGTTGCCCTCGTGGGGAGCAGCAGTTGCAGGTGGTTTCCGGGGGGTCGCCGCGGGCTGCGGCCCTACCCCTTCATCAGTAGTCAAGGTCGCCGCGTGCAGGGGCCCTACCTTCCTTTCTGGCGCCGTCTCACCGGGAGATGCATCAGCTCCCTCACATGGGGAGTCGTCTGCAGGGGTAATGCTGCGCATTTGGGGTGACGTACCCCTCCTGCTTGGCATCGTGGCGGTTGCACTGGCTGCTAACGCGGACCAAAGTGTAGTGGGGAGAAAAGAAAACCCAGGGGAATGGAGGGGGAGGAGGGGGAGGAGCGGACTCTGAAGAAATTAGAGTTTTTGACTTCCCCTCACGGGGATGTCGGGTTAGCAGCTCAGATCCCCCCGCGAGGGGGGAGAGCAGAGAAGAAAGACGCAGTGGGTGCTAGCGGGTCAAAGTGCCGCGTCGCAATTAAGAGAGAGAGGGGATAGACATTTCTGCCCACAGAGGGGAGCAAAAACGAAACACCCGCCCTACCCCACGTCACCCTACCCACTAACTACCCCAACGGAAGCAAGAAAGAGGACCCTGTCTGCTCGATCCACTGGGAGAGCAGCGAAAATAAAGTAATAATCTAATAAACATATTTGAAAAAAACGCTGAGTCATATCACATGATCTGACGTCAGCAAGCTATAATGGCGGTCTGTATACAAAACATTGCATATAATAAGAGATTTTTATAGGTAAAAATGCGAGTATCATACAAATTAAAATATTAACTTACACGTTACCAAAGTTATTAGCAGGTTAAAAATAGTTAGATATGAGACTTAAACGAAAAATAAGCAAAAATGATAAGCAAACAAAAAATTATACTTAAAAATATTTAGCACTAGCGGGGGTACCCGGCGTTGCCCGAGTGTTTGTTTCCAGGACGGGGGGGGGGGGGGGAGTTAAAAAAAATGTTATGGTAGGTAAGTAGGAAGGATCAAACCTGGAGTCATGAGTAAAAGTAGGAAAATAAAGTGTGAAAAAAAAAAAACAAACATCTGCAACGTTAACAGTTCGGCCACCAAGAAAAGTCCATTTCAGTTGTTTAGGAAAAAAAAAAAAAAAAAAAACAAAAAAAAAACGACTACGGTAGGTCGGCGCGAACGTGAAAATATAATGTGAATTGTCCAGCACGCTAACCACTACGCCACAGAGCACTGCAGCTTAGTTTAGTGAGTTTAAATAACTTCACATGAAAGAACTACGAAGCCAAACCGGTGTTCTCTTCTCAACTGTTCCTTGTGAACGATCCCCAAACGGTGTTAAGTGGTGGCAGGGGGAGGAGGAATTTATTAGAGAGAAATATTTTACCACTTCCATTGATCTTAACCGATTTTGGCCGTGACTTCTCAGCAGAAAAAGTATAGAAATCTAAGATTATCGAGGAATTTGAGAAATAATAAGCCTATAACACACCTCAGATATTGTTCTGCCGTTTGTGCATATTATATTTGCATGAAATATCTTGATTTTTAATCCTATTAATGTCAAAATCAGACGGGAAAAAATGAGTTCATTTTATTTATATAGAGATTAGACGACCGATGCCTATGTTTTCACAACAACAAAAAAAAAACGACCATTTTCTTTTTAATATTTGTAACACTATGACCTAATTCTATTTGGAGGGAAGTAGCCGGAGGATAGGACAGCTGGAATTCTAAGACAGATACTACATTTTCATCTTAGCAAAAAGCCCAAGTAACCATATTATGTAGCGTTATTGTCTACCGAACATTATCTTTTATTAAAAAAAAATGCATAATTTATATTTATTGTGTACTATATTGAGACAAGATGTTATATTCCAAAAATCACATCGCTGAACTGCTCATTCCAAAAATCAAGTGAATGAATCTGCATGCTGAGTGCTTATTTGTAACATTTCAAAAATCGTGTAAAGAACGAGTCGGCATGTTAACAAAACAAAACATACAGCTATTTTCTTTTTTGTATTAGTAACAATATGATATACTAACTGTTTACCGGGAGGGGTGAGAGAAAAGATAGGAGCGCTTGAATTCGAAGAATAGATACTACACTTTGATCTTAGCCAAAAGACCAAGTAACCATATTATGTAGCGTTATTGTCAACCAAACCTTATCTTCTATTAAAAAAGATGCATAACTTATATTTGTTTTCATGTACTACATACAAGATGTCATATTTCAAAAATCACATCTGAAATAAAATCATTATTATTTATAAAGCCATTTTTAGTATTGGGAGGGGATGTTTTTTATATAATCCTGAGTTAACGATAATGAGGATTAAAGTCACTTTAATGCAGAGACTGATACTACACTAAGGAATTCATGTTAAAGTAATATGACAATTTTGAGGGTGCATGTGCAGTATAGGTCCGATTTGGCAATTTTGAAGGTGTTTATGCAGTATATGTCCGATTTGACATTTTGAAGGTGCTTGTGCAGTATAGGTCGGATTTGAAAAATTTTGAAGGTGCTTGTACAGTATAGGACTGATTTCTAAAAAATTTGAAGGTGCTTGTGCAGTATAGGTCCGATTTGAAAATTTTGAAGATGCTTGTGCAGTATAGATTGGATTTGACAATTTTGAAAGTGCTTGTGCATTATAGGTCCGATTTGACAATTTTAAAACAGTTTATGATCTCAAAATTAGATTCATGCATATATATATTTGGTTTACTATGAAGTTTACTAGGCCAGTTTCTATAGGGTGATCTATATTTATTTGAATTTTTTATGTTATCATCCGGGCATGATGTGAGGGTTGGAGAGGTGGGTAGGTAAGATACAATTATTTCATACATCTAATACCCGTCCTAGGTAGATAAAATATCCTTTTGCTCGAAATAGCAAATGATACAGAGACATTAAAAATTTCTTACTCCTAAGAATAACAAATATATTCAAAATCAAATTCAATTTTCTCATTGTTTATATGGTTCCGAGCAACGCCGGGTAGCCCTGCTAGTAATTAATAAAGCACTAGTTCACCACCTAGCAAAAGCAAATCTTCTCTCTGACAAACAGCATGGATTCAGGCAATGTTGTTCTACTGCATATATTTTAATATTCATCTGTGAATGCATTTACCATGTAAAGCAGGTGAAGCGACAGCTGTAGCCCTTGATATATCCAAGGCCTTTGACAAAGTTTGGCACAAAGGGCTGCTAATAAAAATTAAATTGTATGTTATAACTGGACGTATACTAAATATAATTAGATTCATCTTAGACAATAGAAGCATACAGGTTGTCATGGATGTACATCCAAACAGCATTACATTAATGCGGGAGTGCTTCAGGGGTCAATCCTTGGACCATTATTATTCCTGATATTCATAAACGACCTCCCTGATAATATTGTGTCTGAGATGGGTATATTTGCTGATGATACAATGCTCTATAGCATACATGAGGGAAGAACAGATGTACATAAATCTAAGACAATGGCAGAATCGTTAGAAAATGACCTCCAGATCATTATGGAATAGGGAAGCAGCTTAGCTTAACTAGCATTAAATGTTAACATCCATTATGGTAACATTTAATGCTAGTAAAACTAAGCTGCTCTCCTTTAGCAATTACAAGATGCCTCTCCAACCACCTATATCAATGACAAATAACACCTTACCTGAAAATTCTATCTTCAAACTCCTCAGCCTAACATTTGCGGGCAATATGAACTGAAACAAATACATAGAGGACATTGCAAAGACTGCTGCAAAGATGGTGGGTTCCCTCTATGAGCTAAAAGACTACTCACACCTGAGAGTATCCTATACCTCTACAAGGCCACCATTCGCCCATGCATGGAGTATTGTTGCCACATCTGGGCTGGTGCATCTACCACTAGCCTCTCCCTCTTGGATAAGATCCAAAAAACAGTTGTCAATCTAATTAGTCCCACTTTGTTAACTAAGCTTCAGCCCTTGTCCCATCGACGCAATGTTGCATCACTGTGTTTGTTTTACAAATATTTTAATGGAATATGTTCTGATGAACTCATTTCACTTGTACCGCCTCGACGTACATATCCCCGAGAAATCCGCTTAGCAATAAGATCTCACCCCTTCACTGTTGAGGTCCCTAGATGCCAAAAAGCTTTCTATTCTAATAGCTAGACTTATGGAATTTCCTTCCTGCTATGTGCTTTCCTGGTCATACTGATATGCAGAAGTTTAAAAGTAACATAAACAAACATCCTGTTAATCTTTCCTAGACATGGTCCCAAATAGTAGCCTTTTAAGTCCAAGTGGTCTTATGACTTGTTGAAAATTATTGCTCTGACAATGTATCTTGCATTACTGCATTTCGTATCGTGGCGTGTCAATTCAATGAGATTGCTCAGTGGCGTGTTGTGTCGGTCAACGGTGTTGCTTGGGAACGTGGCATGTCAATTTAACGATATTGTTCGGTGGCATGTCGTGTCAGTCGATGGTGTTGCTTAGGAATGTGATGTGTCGATTCAATGATATTGTTCGGTGGCATGTTGATTCGATGATATTGTTCAGTGGTGTGTAATGTCGATCGATGAGGTTGCTTGAGAATGTGGCATGTCGATTCAATGATATTGTTTGGTAGTGTGTTGATTCAGCGGTATTGTTCAGAATTGCGTGGACAAATTTGTTCAGAACCATGCCATCACGTGTGAGATATATATATATATATTTTTTTTTTTGGGTGCTCTCTCTTTCCTTGTGAAGTGAAAAGCTATTTTGGCCCTTATGGCCTTCGATCCAAAAAATATATTTGATGGCAGTGAATCCAGACAGTCAAGTGGTTGGATAAAGCTGAACTAATATGTCAGCTGAGTGGGGTGAAGCGCATCAAGTGTGTCATTTCAATGCACTTGTCAGGCGGTGCATATGCTGTGTATCAGCAATTAAGTGAGGAAAAGCAGGATGATTTTGAGTGTATAAAGAAAACAGCATTTGCTTTGGATCCTTTCACTGCATGGAAGCAGTTTGCAGCACGCCTCCCCCAATCAGATAAAACAATTGACAAATTTTTGGCAGAACTACGCAGGCTTGCAGTCCTGTTTCACAGCGTATCGGATCAATGCCTGCAATGTGCATTTATTGTTGGATTGCCTGAACATGCAGAAGACTTGGTACGAGCATCCTCCCAGATAGATAACCTAGATCTATCACACGTGCTGGTGCACGCTCATGCCATTTTAAAGAACTGCACGGGAGTTCCAGAGAAAGCTGCATTAGCTGCATGGTCGACACAAGTTACACCTAAGAAGACGGATACTTCAAGGCGATGTTACAAGTGTAATGACTCAAACATAGGGCAAGCAATTACCTACTGGATAGTGTGACAGGAAGAGATGTTGGTGTTAAGCCTTGAAAACCTATCACATGCTATCGATGTCAGCGGTGAGGGCACATTGCTCAATTTTGTCCAGGAAACGAGCAAGGGGACAAGAATTCAGCACCAATTTCATCCCCCAAACTGCTGTAAATGGCGCATTGCCAATTATCACTGTTCACATCAATGAACTACCACATACAGCTCTAGTGGATATCGGATGCACATAGTCACTTATTTGCAAGTCATGCTGCAAGGAATAGTGAACTCCAGTGCTCACAGCAGATGGAAGCACAGTTAGCTGCTGTGGAATAGGAATGGTGCAAGTGAACCTTGGTGCAATGCAGAACATTAGCATAGAAGTTTTAGTTGTTGTTGCATACTTACTGGGATTTGATTTATTGCTTGGACTGGATGCAATCAAGCAACTGAGAGGAATAGCTGTGTCTAGTGCCAGTGAGGTAACTTTTCCACATTTCAGAGCCTGACTTCTACGCAGAGTATGAACAGAAAACTCGGAAGTGGATCACATCGTGGAAATTGGCTGGTGACCAACCTCCATGTATGTTGAGAAATATATTTTCAGAGTATCCAGTCCCAATACCAATTCGTGAGGAATACGATCATGAACTGCAGGTGTGGATCGATAATGGTTGCCATATCCTGAGGATGAACTTGGCTTTCCAAAAGGTCTAATCTCCCTTATGACTGTTGTGCAGGAGAACAAACAAAGTGTGGCCAATTATGGATTATCGAGAATTAAATGAGTATGTGGACGTGCATACGGTCAACGCAGATATTTGCTTACAAAAATTGAAGAAATGGCGACAACAGGGACCAAACGTTACAGTGTTGGATCTACGTTGAGCTTTTCTGCAAGTACATGTTGACAGATCTCTGTGGCCATTCCAAATAGTAGAGATCAAGAGACAGCAATATTGTCTGACCCACCTCGGATTTGGGCTTAACGTTGCCCCATTAATAATGCAGGCCATTGTTAATACTGTGTTCGGCCAGGATAAGACGATAAACATGGCTACGTCTTCGTATATTGACAACATTTTTGTGAATGAAAGTGTATGTTCTGTAACCCATGTCAAGGAACATTTAAAGAAGTTTGGTCTGGAAAGCAAGACACCAGTACAGCTGAGACTGGGCTCATACGTATTGGGAATACATGTCCAGGAGAAGCACGGAAAATTGTTATGGCGGCATGGAAGTGACCTTCCAACAGTGCCCGATAAACTTACTCACCGAATTGTATTTTCAGTATGCAATCATTTCCAGGTGTGTGGCTGGTTACGCATCGCCACAGTGTTTGTAAAACAAGGGCAACAGGACAGGATGATGAAGTGCGAGACCCTATTTACGATTCTCAGATAGAGACAATTCATTGGTCTAGTGGACATCCCGGTGTGAAAAGGACATGGTACTTTGTGAAGTTAATCAACCCACTAATAACTGAAACTGAAGTGAGGTCGGTGGTTGGGGATTGTAAAGAATGTCAATTCATAAATCCAGCCCAAATGCATTGGAAGCCAGGTAGGCTTGATGTGCCAGAAACCTGGAGCAGAGTTGCTATTGATATAACCCATTTCAGCAATCAGTTGTAGTTGACATTGATAGACTGTGGCTCTAGCCATTTTACCATTTGGAGGCAGTTGCACCCAGAGGATTCTGCTAGTGTCATTAAGCAGTTTTTTTTTTTTTTTTTTTTTTACATAGGCATCACCACATTATCAAGGCCAAGAGGCCACTCAAGGATAAGGGTTAAAGAGTGTACAGTAGAAATTGGACATTATAGAAATCATTAGTAATGAAAATTTGGTAAAGTTGATAACTTATATGGAACGGCTCATCAAGAAATTATTTACGTTAGACTTGAACACAACCATATTGTAGTCAGCCGGAAAGCAGGAAAACGGAAGACAATTCCACAGGCGTGCAGTTCTAAGAAAAAAGCTTTGTTCATGGAATCTACGTTTAGGTTTAGGCACAGATAAAGAGTGGGGGGAATTATTGATAGTGTTTACAGCTAGACGAGTGTTTCTTGTGAAAGTTTGGCTAGGGGGGACCATAGATTGAAGCTCAGTCGAACACTTTCCATGAAAATAATGATACATCAGAGACAAACTCGTAACATCTCTTCTGTGAGATAAAGGTTGCAAGGAAGAGAAAAGGATATCTCCTACGAGGCTACGAAGTCTATTTTGAACTCTATCAAGGCAGGACAAGTCTTTTCTAGCAGCTCCTGCCCAGATGTGGCAACAGTATTCCATCCTTGGACGTACCTGGCTCTTATATAGATAGAGAATAGCATCAGCAGTGAGATATCTACCAGATCGATAGAAAGATCCCACCATTTTTCCAGCGGCCTTGGCAACAGATTTGATGTACGTGTTCCATTTAAGATCAGGAGTAATGGTCAAGCCAAGAAGTTTGTCAAAACTTGAGGCCTCCTGAAGGCGAGAGCCATTCATTTCAATTGATGTCGGATGTGGATCAGAATGTTGATGATGTAAAGAGAGAAGCTTGGTTTTAGATGCATTAAAAGTAACCAGCCATTCTTTACCCCATTGTACTACGTGCTCAAGATCAGAGGAGAGAGAATTGGAGAGAACTTGCTCGTTTACTGTCTTAGATGTGCTACCATAAATGGTAGTGTCGTCAGCATAGATGTCTACAAATGATGTAAGGATGTGATTTGGAAGATCATTAATATAGATCAGGAAAAGAGTTGGGCCCAGGATGGACCCCTGAGGGACACCGGCATTAATACTGTGAGCTTCTGATTTTTGCCCCTCAACTACTACTCTTATGAACCTATCAGAAAGAAATGATTTAATAATTGAGAAGACATTTCCAGCAATACCATAGCTAGAGATCTTATGAAGTAAACCTTTATGCCATACCCTATCAAAGGCCTTAGATATGTGTAGTAAAAAAAAAAAAAAAAAAAAAAAAAAAATCGTGCAAACCTTTTACCACTGGCAACGCCCGCTTCAGAGAGTGAAAGAAGAAGAAGAGAATGGCCACTGCGTCTATTTATAGACTAGAGATCATGGGAAGAGTATGCAAATAACTTTGGACGGTTTTGTCCTATAAAAAGCCTGTATTTGGGAGAGAGGGTGTCTTTTTTGTTTGGCAGAAGCAATTGCTGTCAGAAGTGCATTGGACTGCAGGATTGAAGAGTGAAGATTGAGTTGTGGAGTCATTGTATTTACCCACAATATGTCAAGAGCAATTGCCCTAGAAAGGTTGCCTCCGTCGAGAGATTTGCTAATCCTATGAGATATAACTGTAAGCACATCTGCTGTAGATCTAGCAGAACGGAAACCATATTGAGTGTCACTAAGAAGGTTATTTTTGTTGAGATGGTTGATTACTTCTGTATTTAACACAGATTCCAGCAACTTACTCATGACGCACAGGAGACTTATTGGCCTGTACTGAGAGGGGGATGAGCGATCACCTGAATTCTTAAATACAGGGCATACTGATGAAATTTTCCAGGGAGATGGGAAACTATTCTCCTTAAGACAACGTTTAAAGAGTTTTGTAAGTATGGGCGCTAGTTCAGGTTGAAGTTTTTTGAGTACTATAATTGGAATACCGTCAGGGCCAGTTGCTTTACTGGAATCAAGGTTTTTGATTAGCTTGGCAACATCACGTACAGATATACGTATATCACATAGCGTGTTTTCTGATACAGGAGGAAATATTGGGGGTTGGCAGCCTTGATCACAAAGGGTAGAATTAGCTGCGAAGTTCTTGACAAAGAGTTTGGCTTTGTCTGATGCTGACGAGATTACCTCAGGTCCATTGATAATAGTTGGGATGGAACACACGCTTCTGTTCAGGATTCTGTTTGCTATTTGCCAAAACTGGTGGGAACCAAGCCGCTGCTCAGCTACTTTGGACTTAACAGATTGAGCATACAACTCTCTTGCATTCTTTATTACTTTCTTACAATGGTTGCTGGCAGTCCTGAAAGCGGCTTTAGTTTTCATACATCTATTACGTTGGAAACAGTGGAAAAAGTGATTTCTGTGCGCAATGGCAGCAGCACATTCTGGAGAGAACCATGGCTGGCTGTTAGGTTTTTGCTGAAACTTTTTCGAGGGTATGAAACGGTCAATACCTACAATAAACCATTCCGTCAGGTCTAATACTATAGAGGACACATCCTTTTTAAACATGGAATGCAGAGGTAGATCAGATATAAATGTACGGAAGCTATCCCAGTCAGCCTTAGTGTATTGATATACTGTACGATGGAGAGGTACATCTGAGGACTTATTACATTTCATTTTTATCTTAATTGATACAACAGAGTGGTCGGAAGAGCCAAGAGGCGACAGAACAGAAACTGAACATAGTTCAGGGCAAGTTGTGAGAAAAAGGTCTAGTAGGCTCGCATACTGGCCATCATTGTCGGGCACACGGGTGGGTTCCTGAACAATCTGGGTGAGGTCATAGGCAATGGAGAAATCATGACAGAACCTTCCCTCATCATCAGTCTTGTTAGAGTGGGTCAACCATTCGACGTTATGAAAATTGAAGTCACCACATACGTGAATGTTAGCTGAAGGATAGGCAGATAAGACTTGGTCAATTTTCTTAGATATGCTTTGAAAGATAGTAACTCCGCTGTTATGGGGGCGATAGAGAGTAAATATAAATGCCGTAGTGTGAGCTAAAGCAACCCGGAAGCACATATAAGGTAAGTTAGGATCTTCCCGGGAGATGTCCCTACCACATGGAAAGTTATCCCTAATATAGGCACAAATTCCATGTCCATGGCGATCTTGGGGGTCAGATTTAGAAGTTAAGTTAGAGTATCCTTTAATTGCGAACTCTTCTAGAGAAATAGCCTGTCCAATGCCAGTTTCACTTAAAAATAAAAGGTCTGGTTTAGTCTCCTGTAATTGGGTTTCAACCTCTGGAAGGTTAGAACGTAGACCCCTGATGTTGGAGAAGGAGACATGGTAGTAGGGGTCTACGTTGGAAGTTGGAGAACTGGGTTTAATCGTGTATTTTTTCTTGAAACTTGTCATGATGAATTTTTGGAATTTGTGGACTAGGTCGTCAAATTTACTTAGAGCAGGACAGAGAGGGGAAACTAAGAGAGAAAAAGAAACAAAGAATTTTTTTTTTTTATTTGTAGCTAATGATAAGGTAAAGCCGTAACAATTACCCACTAGTATGGCATCGAGAGGCCCCACCAGAAGCTACAGCATGGTCCAGAATCCATTCACCAAATGGCAATACAGCAGCTCCAGTACTTTGCACCTGCTGATAGGACAGCCTCCTTGGTGGTTAATCCAAGGTTCGGGTCCCTGACTATCAGGCGGATAACGTCAGCCCAGACAAAACGTTTACCTCCAGCACCCTTACTAATGACATGGCTACAAGGATAGACATAGAAACAGAAAATTTCCGCCATCTCTGCCAACTGTTCGCGCAAAATACTGCCAACCTAGAAAACAGCTTTTTCTTCTCCCTTTGTCAGAAAAATCACTCATTAAAAAATGAGGACTGAGGGACAAATAAGAAGAAGTGAGAGTAACAGGAGCTGCCGATAACGCATTCACAATGCGTTTTCTACTCTCCATTTAAAAAAAAACAAAAAACTATTAAGTATTGTACTTAATAAAAGTCCAACGGACGTGTTTAAGGGAAAGTATGGTGATAGATTCCCCTCTCACGAACTAAGAATAAGTACAAATTCGTAATCTATTTTTGCAATCAACTTGGTAGATAAATAAACATTTATGAACGAGAAAAAAAGCTAGCATTTAATAAAACAGAAATACATAAATTAAATACTGAAATAAAATGGAGTTATTAATATTTGAATCTAAAAATAAAAAGTATGATTAAAATTGAAAACACTTATCTCAACAAAAACACGGCCGATTCCAAAATGTAAACTGAAATGAGGAAATTTAAGTTAACAGCGTTCAAAAAGATTTTTTTTTTTTTTTTAAATTAACCGTTAAAAGAAAGCGTGATTTTATTCTGAACTTTAGCTAGTCACGTTATAAGAAATTTACGATAAAAAAGAAAAGCGTATGGGGGGGGGAGGAGTTCTTCCGAAAGTTACATAAATTAAATACTGAAATAAAATGGAGTTATTAATATTTGAATCTAAAAATAAAAAGTATGATTAAAATAGAAAACACTTATCTCAACAAAAACACGGCCGATTCCAAAATGTAAACTGAAATGAGGAAATTTAAGTTAACAGCGTTCAAAAAGTTTTTTTTTTTTTTTAAATTAACCGTTAAAAGAAAGCGTGATTTTATTCTGAACTTTAGCTAATCACGTTATAAGAAATTTACGATAAAAAAGTATGCAGAGTATATCATGTGAAAGGGGCCTGCTGACCGAATTGTGTACAGATAATGGTGCAGCGTTTTGCGGAAAGACATTTGCTGACTTTACACATTCAATTTTGGTGCGCCCACGTACCCTCTAGAAATGGAATAATTAAGAGGTTCCATCGCATTGTGGCAAGAACAAAGTGCATAATTTTAGAGGCAGTGTACTGGCACAATGTCACTTCTAATGACAGCAAGATGGCCATGACGGCACCTGCGAATGTGCTATACAATTATAGGATCCATGTCAAGGATATTAATGAAGTGATGGTGCCCGACACTACTCTGAACACCACCTACCCATATGTGATAATAGTACTCCATCTTAAAATGTATCCGACTCTTATACAGGTAAAGGATTGTCTCAGGAGTGAGAAACTTTCTTGATTGGTAGAATGATCCATCCATTTTTCCAACAACCTTAGCAATGGATTTAAGTTTTCCATTATAGGACTGGAATGAAAGTCAGTTTTAGAAAGCTTATCAAAGCAGGGTTTTTTCTCAAGAGCAGAGCTATTCATTCAGGAAGATCACTGATAAATATCAGGAAGAGGGTTGTGCCTAGAATGAATCCTTAGGCATGCCAGCATTGATACTATGAACTTTTGACTTCTTTCCATCAATAACTATTTTTATAAACCAATTAGAGAGAAAGAATTTTAATGGTTGAGAAAACATTTCCAGGTATTGCATGACTAGCAAGCTTATGAATCAAATCTTTGTGCCAAACCTAATCAAAGACTTTGTAAATAGATTTACTGATCTTATCTGATATTACAGTTGCCACATTATCTGTTGATATTGTATGAAAAAAATCAATATTGTTTGCCACAAAAGTAGATTATTTTAGTTGAAGTTGTTGACAACTTCTTGATTTATCACAGATTCATGATACAAAACTGATTGGATTCTACTGAGCTGCAGAAGACCTTTTTTAAATACAAAGTGAAAAAATTGATGGATGATGATGGAAAGCATTTTTCCTTTAAGCAACGATTGAACAGCTAGTTTCAATTGCATCTCTCTTTATGATTGAAATGCTGTCAGGAATGGTTGCCTTACTGATATAAGGTTCTTCATACATCTGGCAACACCCTGAACAGATATGAGGATGTTACCTAAAATATCTATGGTCTAAAAGGGAAATTCTGGAAGAAGATGGCTTGATGAAAAGTTATTTGTAAAAAAAAAAAAAAAAATTGGTTCTATAAGATGCTCTGGTCCAACTGGTCCATTGATGACGGTTGGAATAGATGACATACCTGTTTGTTGTTTTGCAGTGGTTGCAGGCAGTTTTAAAGGCAGCTTTAGTTTCAGAGCATCTATTTCATTGAAAGCAATTGAAATGGTGATTTCTGTGAGCAATAGTAGTAGCATATTCAGGTCATACCAAAGTTGAATCTTTGGTCTCTTCTCAAAGTTTTTTGGAGGATAGAAAAGTCAATGCAAACAATTACCCACTCAGTTGTATTGGATATGATACAGGACACCTTTTTAAAAATAAATGCAAAGGAAGTTCAGATATTAAAAATTTGAAGCTATCCTAATCAGCCATTAAGTATCAATACACTGCAATAGAAAGGGACATTGGCGGTCTTACTAAACTTTAAAGTGATCAGAGGCTCTAATAAATATGCACTATTCAAGGAAAGTTGTCTTAAATAGATCAGAGAGGCTTGAAAAGAGAACAAGAGTGGGTTTGTCAACAATCTAAGGTTGTATGCAATGGAAAATTATAACAAAACTTCTCTTCATCATCATTCTTGTTAAAGTAAACTTATGATAATGTGCTGAGGCCTACAAAGGAATTACAATGAGTACTAGTATATATTTGGGGAGATGGCTCCCAAAATTTGTACTAGAATTGTCTATAAGGACACATGGCACAGTGGTTAGAGTACTTGGAAAAAAATCAATTGTAAAAGTGATATTCTCCTGAAGGTTGAAAGTTCGATTCTCAGTATGGGTGACCGAAAAATACAATAGCAAATTACTTAGGACCTCTATCCAGTCATGGCTGATGGAACAAGAGCATGCTACACCGCTTCGAAATTCCGTCTAGATTCAACAGAAACATTTCAGAGTTTGACAAGATACACCGGAAGAAGGTCAGAGGTTACATTAAGTGAAACGTTGTGAAAATGACATTTAAAGTGAGAACAGTAGTCAAAAGAATACAAATTATATGAATAACAAAACCTCATCTCAAAAATTCAGAATTGTAAAATCAGAAAACATTAGAAAGGATTACGAATGTCTTACCTGTCTCTCATTTGTTTCTTTTTCTTTCTTTGTGTTTTTGTTGTTCCACTCCAGATGTTTCACTATATTGTCAATATTTTTATAAATAAATTCAAACGGCAATATTTTAAGTATGTTAGTTCATAAAATAATGGCTCCATTCAGTCTTTACAGTTGATGGATACCAAAGTTTAGCTGTGTGTGAAATTTTTTACAGTTGATGGATACCAAAGTTTAGCTGTGTGTGAAATTTTTTACAGTTGATGGATACCAAAGTTTACCTGTGTGTGATATTTTTTACAGTTGATGGATACCAAAGTTTACCTGTGTGTGAAATTTTTTACAGTTGATGGATACCAAAGTTTAGCTGTGTGTGAAATTTTTTACAGTTGATGGATACCAAAGTTTAGCTGTGGGTGAAATTTTTTACAGTTGATGGATACCAAAGTTTAGCTGTGTGTGAAATTTTTTACAGTTGATGGATACCAAAGTTTAGCTGTGGGTGAAATTTTTTACAGTTGATGGATACCAAAGTTTAGCTGTGTGTGAAATTTTTTACAGTTGATGAATACCAAAGTTTAGCTGTGTGTGAAATTTTTTACAGTTGATGGATACCAAAGTTTAGCTGTGGGTGAAATTTTTTACAGTTGATGAATACCAAAGTTTAGCTGTGTGTGAAATTTTTTACAGTTGATGGATACCAAAGTTTAGCTGTGTGTGAATTTTTTTACAGTTAATGGATACCAAAGTTTAGCTGTGTGTGAAATTTTTTACAGTTGATGGATACCAAAGTTTAGCTGTGTGTGAAATTTTTTACAGTTGATGAATACCAAAGTTTAGCTGTGTGTGAAATTTTTTACAGTTGATGAATACCAAAGTTTAGCTGTGGGTGAAATTTTTGTGGCAAGAGTTGTGAAATCTCAAACTACACCTCTCCTAAGACGGCACTTCAATTCAATTTGTAAGTATATAAGTTTAGGACAACTAGAAATAATACCAAGATAAGTGAAACGCACATACAGTGCCTAGTATTCCCAAATTGTTACCCATTTGGTACTGGTCAGACTTATCATTGCTTAACTTTGGTGATCTGGTGTGTCAACATTATTATGCCATAAAGTAAATGTGGTATCGTGGTGACTGCTGAAGCCACAGTGAAAGAATGAAAGAAATAGTGCTTGGATGAATAAGTCACAATGGAGCTAGTTAAAAGTTATATATTTGTAAATGAAATTTATCTTACTTGCGAACTCAAAGTTGAGTATATGTTCTTTCTTTGGTCAGAGGAAGAGAGATCCTTCTTGATTGGGGAAATTTTAGTCCCATCCAGAGTGCCACTTTTTGGCGTGTTACATATCCTCTATGTAAAAAACTAAGCTGGTATCAAATTTCATGATGAAGTTAAGTAAATAGTGATTCAGAATTGATAGCAGTTTAGGTTTTACAGGAAAGAATAAAACATATCAGATAAAACAAACGTGGTAAGAATAGACAGAAAGTTAATGAGTAATGTTTCCACTTTCAATCCAATAGTGGAACTGGAATGAGAAGGAGAATATTAAGGTGATTAATGTTTAGTATATGATGTATACAAGAAAATCACAGAAGAATTAAAAAAAACAAAACAATACGCAACTATATATTATATAGATAAACTTACCTTCTTCGGTTTTGAAGGTAACCTTCAACACTGCTGGCAAAGTGTTGTGGCATGTTATAGCCATAACCAGGCATATCAATAAGAAAAAATTTTTTTCTCACTTGGTAAAAATTAAGTGTCTTTGTGTGTCCCTGAATAACAAAAACAAAATCATATTGCTAAAAATTATCAAATCATATTAAACATTAAATATATATATACATCTAAAAAGTTAAAAAGTAGTGTTAAATCGAACACGAAAAATAGTATTTACACAATTTTTAGACAAAAGTTATCTCCCTTGAGTAAAATAGCATTTTGAAAAGCAGTTATCAGGCAAGCATGGGAAAACATTTCACTAAGAAACAAACAATAAAACACGTTCTAATACAATTTTATTTTTTCAGTTGCATATATATAATACTTATATTTGGTAATTTATAACAGATCGTTCTTATCCAAATTATTTTTCATATTCACTCACAAAAGATCACTTTATTTCAAAAAGAAAAAAAAGAAGTTTTTACATATTTAAGTGACTTTTAATCTTTTACCAATCCAATCAAACTAAAAAAATTTTATTAGATTTTTTACATTAATTTCAATTATTTGTTTATTATGCCTCTTTTTAACTACATCTTCAATCCTTTATACATTTTGAACATTTTCACATTATCAAAAGGAAGATATAATTTTGTTAAATATTTCATTCAATAGTTCAGTTCCCCAAAAATACTGCCTATTTTACTATGATTTATTAATTAATCTATTTACATCTTAAAATGTTCTCCTATATAATTTCTTAATCTAATCTCAAAGCATCGAGTTCTAAAAGCATTATTATTTCAATTAGTTAATACAGATTTTCTTTTTTATTTAAATCGCTTGACTTACAAATCAAGGAAAAAAATTTTATATGCTCATGATGATTAAAAATGTCATTAATTACTTTGAAATTTTCAAACAAATTACCTGTCATTTTTCTCTTTAATAAAGTTAATCTTATATTTTTAATCTTTCTCAGTAATTGTAATCATTTACTCTCTATCAGTTTTATCACTTTTCTTTGTATGCCTTCCTATCTCAATATTACATTTCAATTTTCATGTTTAGTGTAATCTTTAAGAGAGCTTTAAAATAATTTTTGGATATCTTGAATACAATGAAATTTTTTAAACTTTTTAATTAATCAAATTTCTTTGAAAGAAAATCTACCAGTAGATTTTTAGAAATGACAAACTTCATAAAACAAACACTAATGACATTTTTATTTTTTAAAAACTAACTTTGCATGTTGTCATAATTAAGTTGTGGGTGGTTATTGTTGGTGGTCACTTTAGGAGTTTCATCAATTATCAGTAACTTTCCTAATCTTTCTTTACATTTTTTAAATTAAAATTTGTGTTATTCTATGCAGAAATTTTCTCAGAAAAGTTTACACTTTCTGTCATTTAAAAATAAAATGTTTATTTTGTTGATATTATAATTTCCATGGATTAATTAAACACTTACAGGTTTGGATGAAATATTCACTTTAACATGAGGACATTGGTGGAAAAGTGCTTGAATAAGAGATGATTTACCCACATTGCTTCGACCTAAAAAGGCAACCTGGAGAAGAAAGAAAAAACCCCACATAAATTTAAACATAGTGCACGATTTGGTTGATTTACAACTTTATACTTTGAGAAGGTCAAAGACCATATTGGTTGAAATGTGTAATAATAAAACTAATACATATCTCCCCCCCCCCGATTTACAGACATAAATATTAGCTAGTAATGGCAGCATCAAAAAAGGAATTATTTTTATTGTTGTAACTGGACCGTGTGTAACTGGCTGGTGCGAAGATGTCGGAGACAGTTTTTACTTCATATGTTGGACTGTAATTTTGTTTGGCAAGGAGAAATGATGAAGGGGTTTGTTCGGCTTAATCATTTTAAGCTTAAATGACGGTTATTATGATTTTGTATACTGGCAGGACATTTTATTGTTGAAATAACAAATTACAAAAAGGCTTGGGAATGTAATTGTGACCAGAGACTGTTGGCGAATGTATTGGGATTGGTCTAAAGTGGTCGAGTAAGTGTTTTTTTTAATGAAATAACACTTCACTGAATGATAAATGCATGGAAGAGAATACATGATGTCGAACAATTGCAATTTACTTGTCATCGCATCAGATCTATTATGTATGTTCGTGTGTCTGTGTGTTCTATGTAAATAGAAATGTTCGGCTTGCCACAGGCATTTCAATTTAGAGAGTCAAGCCAGCCAACAACACATTTGGCCTAACAATACGAAACCGAGGATAAAAAATATACATTTAATCCCTTTGTATTTTTCTTGTGACCTCAGAAGTGTACAGCAAGAGCAATATAGATGACTACACAAAATTTGCTTGAGCCAAATCTTTTACTCTCTTCAAAGAGCAAAACAGAATGCTATTCAACTCGAAAATGGGATCATTACAGCCAAGGCTGTGCTTAGGGTTCCTACAGACCCCGCAGTTGCAGGGAGGGCAGCAAGTTACCCAGGAGCCACAAAACCCTGGGAAGCCATTAGGATCTTTGGCTCTGTAGAGCTATTGTAATCAAAAAATTTAACAAAATAATTATTAGGATTAACGAGGGGGTGGGGTGGAAGAAACTACAAATCATGAAATGAGAGAAATGGATTATAGATATGTTTCAACATACAAGATCATCAGTTAAGAAAATCTAGCAACTGTGTAGTTTATAAACAAGAAATATCAACTTTAAAGTGAAGCCACTTGATATTTTGCAAAGGCATGTATATTGAGACTATCGAAAGAGGAAGCTTGTTAACTAAAGAATGACATCATACAATGTAGGCAATGTAAGTGAAAAAGAGAAGAGACTGGTATTCCATTGATATAGGTTTTATTAACTAACAAAGAATACACATGCTGTGGTTCTCATAGAGTTTTAGAATGGCAAAATGGTTTCTTTCTATGGCATTTTATTACTGTAAGGGGTCTTTGGAAAAGATAATGCTAGATGAGCAGGGGGACAAGGATAATTTCAACTATAACATTTTCCCCTTCAAGAATTATTATGAAAGGGTTATAAAGAGGATAATTAAGGGTTGTTTATCCAGCATCAAGTTATAAAATCTTTATGGATTTCATAACTTGATGTTAGACAAACATTTACTTGGTATTCTTCATACTCTGATTCGTGAAGATTTAGGTGCTTAGTATTAACTTCTGGGAGGTGTTGATTTCTTCAAGGACAGGTAAAAGATTCTTTTCCTCCTTCATCACTAGGTAGTTCTTTAGAGGTCTCAGGGCTTGAAGGGTTATTTTCATTATGAAGGTCTTCACAGTCAAGAAATTAGAAACTATGGTTTGCATATTGTCAATAGTTTCAGTGCCAGAAGGTAATCACACATAAGCATAGTAAGAGTTGATGTCTAACAGAGTAGCTGGACTTACAGGAGGGTCGAGCTTAGTGTGATTTCTTTGGATCCGAGTCCTGGAGGTGGATTTATGGCTATATTGGAATAATCTGTCATGAGGAGTCACATTAGTGGCAGTGCAGAGCAAAGATCTAATCAAGTGGAAAGCATCGGGAAGCACATCTTCCCAACAGTACAGTTTCATGTTGCTAGAGTGTTAAGTTATTCGAATGGCCTTTCATTCGGGTTTAGTGTCCGTGATAAGAATGCAATGGGCCAACCTTGTTGATTTAATGCAGCATTACTTGCATTTGTCAACCATTATTAAGGTAGCATTTTTTAAGTCATTTTTCAATGTCTGAAAAGAATTTAAGGCAGATGGGAACAATGGAAATAGTACCAATAGTATTTTGCCAGAGAAGTTGAATAAACTTATTATAGTAATTTTTTTTTTTTTTTTTTTTTTTACATAGGTATCACCACATTATCAAGGCCAAGAGGCCACTCAAGGATAAGGGTTAAAGAGTGTACAGTAGAAATTGGACAATATAGTAATCATTAGTAATGAAAATTTGGTAAATTTGATAACTTATATGGAACGGCTCATCAAGAACTTATTTACGTTAGACTTGAACACAACCATATTGTAGTCAGCCGGAAAGCAGGAAAACGGAAGACAATTCCACAGGCGTGCAGTTCTAAGAAAGAAGCTTTGTTCATGGAATCTACGTTTAGGTTTAGGCACAGATAAAGAGTGGGGGGAATTATTGATAGTGTTTACAGCTAGACGAGTGTTTTTTGTGAAAGTTAAACGAGGGGGGACCATAGACTGAAGCTCAGTCGAACACTTTCCATGAAAATAACGATACATCAGAGACAAACTCGCAACATCTCTTCTGTGAGATAGAGGTTGCAGGGAAGAAAAAAGGACATCTCCTACGAGGCTACGAAGTCTATTTTGAACTCTATCAAGACAGGACAAGTCCTTTCTAGCAGCTCCTGCCCAGATGTGGCAACAGTATTCCATCCTTGGACGTACCTGGCTCTTATATAGATAGAGAATTGCATAAGCAGTGAGATATCTACTGGATCGATAGAAAGATCCCACCATTTTTCCAGCGGCCTTGGCAATAGATTTGATGTACGTGTTCCATTTAAGATCAGGAGTAATGGTCAAGCCCAGAAACTTGTCAAAACAAGTATGAAAACAGACTGACTACTTGTTTTTGAGATGCAAGATTTAGAGGGTGTGGCATTTTGAAAAGTGGTCTCAATATTTGGTAGTCAGGAGAAATTTGGTTGTTTTGAATAGTGCATCCAAGTAGTGATAGATGTAGCCGAAATGCTGCTCTTGCTTTTTTTCTTTTTTTTTTCCACAGTGGTCACCACTTATCAAGACCCGGAAGCCACTCAGGGATAAGGGTTATTGCAAGTACATTACGTTAGTGTGGAGATTTGATGAAGTGTTTACTTAAGGGGGCGGTTCATTAAGAATTTGTTAATGTTGGATTGTGTAGTGGACTTTCAGTCAGCGTTCAAGTGGTAGATAACTTGACAAAGACTAAAGTTACTTCTCATGAAAGAGGAGAACTATTTATGGCACAATGGGAGATTCCATTGTGCACACATGGGCCAGTCTATTCTTTGGATTGTGATTCGCTGAATCACCTGATTGGATATGCTTGTACATAAATACAAGCCCTCAGTTCAGCTCAATCTGGTGTCTGTCTTGTGCTGAACCCTTGGTAAGTGTTGCTGCTATTATTATTATTGTTGTTGTTGTTGTGTGTTATTGACTAACACAGTTCTTTTGATTATTCTACAGAACACATCCAAGTTGTAGTCAGGTGGGAAGCAGGCAGACGGAACAGAGTTCCACAGGCGTGCAGTTCTAAGAAAGAAGCTTTGTTCATGGAATCCACGTTTTGATTTAGGCACAGATAACGAGTGGAGGAAATTTTTCATAGTGGATTCAGCTAGACAGGTGTTTTTCGTGAAAGATTGGCGAGGGGGGACCAGAGATTGGAGTTCAGACGAGCACCTGCCATGGAAATAACGATAAACAAGGATAGGCTCGCAACGTCTCTTCTGTGGGAGAGAGGTTGCAGGGTAGAGAAAAGGGCATCCCCCACTAAGCCACAAAGTCTATTTTGTACTCTGTCAAGGCAGGATAGGCTATTTTTCAGCTCCTGCCCAGATATGGCAGCAGTATTCCATCCTTGGATGTACTTGGCTTTTATATAGACAGTGTGATTTTATATCTTTTTGCTACGTCTTTGAAGGTTGTGGTCATGCTCTTTTTGATTTTTTCTACATATTGTAACGTTAAGTATCCGTTAAGTTTTCCTTATTTATGACTAGCAGGGGATGGAGTGTGGGGCGCCTGGCATAGCCCAGTCATAAAAAAAATGAAACTTAATTGGCATCAGCCTGAAGCATAACCAAAAGCAAAATTTTGTAAACAAAAAAAAAAAGAAAAGAAATGCTGAGTATGAACTCACATAACACTTAATCGAATGTGTTATTCGTGGGCCAAGGAGGACACAGACATTATAATGACACAAATTAAGCTTTTTAAAATGGAAGAACATAATGGTTTGCCCATGCGCAGTTTGCAAACCATGCCGAAAGCAAGATTTTTATGTAACCCCCTCCCTTCAAACAAAACAACATTTCTACACAAAACAAATGACGATTTTTTTTCAATTTTTCAATATTACCCCTTTATATAATAGACTAGCAGGGGTACTTGGTGTTGCTCACGATCATTTAAATTTAAATAGAAGTGAAATTATGTGTATAAAATTTCTGTCTCTCCCTCTCTCTCAAACTGTCTCTTTATGCTTCTCTCTTTTCCTCTCTTCTTTTTACTGTTTTTATCTGTAAACCTTTGCCTAACACATTCCTTTCTTGTTTTACTGTGCTGAAAAAATGTAATTCATATATTAGAGCTACCTTTTTTAAATGCAATACTCCATTCTCATATTTATTGCTTCTGAGCAACTCCAAATATAACAAAACAATGACATTCTTGAATAAATGGAATTCCATTCTCTCCACCTGCTTTCACAATAATATGAAAAGAAATTAAAAAGAATACATCTTAAAAATATATATGATATAAAGTAATTTTCTAATCATAAACTGCTTCAGCTATTTCCAGGACTGACTCCATATACCCCCTCCCCCTCTCTTAAATATATATATGAAATAAAGTGATTTTCAGATCATCATCAGTTTCAGGAATTTCCACGACATATACTCTCTTAAAAATATATACAAAATAGAGTAATTTTCAGATTGTAAACTGCTTCAACCATTTCTGCGACTGATTCCATATAATCCACCCCCTCTTAAAAATAAATATAAAATAAAGTGATTTTTAGATCGTAAACTGCTTCAGCCATTTCTGGGACTGACTCCATACCCCTCTCTTAAAAATATATCTATAAAAGTAAGAATGTGTGTGTGTGAGGACACTTCTCAACCTACGTACTCAACAAATTTTTAATCTACAGACTTCAAATTTGGTATATAGGTAATTTAGATATGTGGAAAACTTTTTAATAGGTTTTCATCAGGAAAAAAGGGCTACTGACGGGTCAAAATGGGAGTTGTCGCAATTTTCTCTGTTTGCTGTTTCACGATTGTGCATATGTGAATGGTTTACATTACGGATTCCTTATGTTAAGCATGAGTCGGTTAGAAAACACTTTTTGAAAAGCATTTCACCCTGGCCAAATAGTTATCATAATTGACTCACTCTCAAGTTATGGTTTCAATCTCAGTTTGAGTATTTTTTTTAGTTACAAAAAGTGAACTGTTTAGAAAAAACATAATAATTGTATGCACATGTCTCAGTTTCTTTCCGTTTTTTTT
>NC_136515.1:31957532-32040032 GCF_053919585.1 Euprymna scolopes
GTAAACCTTTATGCCATACCCTATCAAAGGCCTTAGATATGTGTAGTAAAAAAAAAAAAAAAAAAAAAAAAAAAATCGTGCAAACCTTTTACCACTGGCAACGCCCGCTTCAGAGAGTGAAAGAAGAAGAAGAGAATGGCCACTGCGTCTATTTATAGACTAGAGATCATGGGAAGAGTATGCAAATAACTTTGGACGGTTTTGTCCTATAAAAAGCCTGTATTTGGGAGAGAGGGTGTCTTTTTGGTTTGGCAGAAGCAATTGCTGTCAGAAGTGCATTGGACTGCAGGATTGAAGAGTGAAGATTGAGTTGTGGAGTCATTGTATTTACCCACAATATGTCAAGAGCAATTGCCCTAGAAAGGTTGCCTCCGTCGAGAGATTTGCTAATCCTATGAGATATAACTGTAAGCACATCTGCTGTAGATCTAGCAGAACGGAAACCATATTGAGTGTCACTAAGAAGGTTATTTTTGTTGAGATGGTTGATTACTTCTGTATTTAACACAGATTCCAGCAACTTACTCATGACGCACAGGAGACTTATTGGCCTGTACTGAGAGGGGGATGAGCGATCACCTGAATTCTTAAATACAGGGCATACTGATGAAATTTTCCAGGGAGATGGGAAACTATTCTCCTTAAGACAACGTTTAAAGAGTTTTGTAAGTATGGGCGCTAGTTCAGGTTGAAGTTTTTTGAGTACTATAATTGGAATACCGTCAGGGCCAGTTGCTTTACTGGAATCAAGGTTTTTGATTAGCTTGGCAACATCACGTACAGATATACGTATATCACATAGCGTGTTTTCTGATACAGGAGGAAATATTGGGGGTTGGCAGCCTTGATCACAAAGGGTAGAATTAGCTGCGAAGTTCTTGACAAAGAGTTTGGCTTTGTCTGATGCTGACGAGATTACCTCAGGTCCATTGATAATAGTTGGGATGGAACACACGCTTCTGTTCAGGATTCTGTTTGCTATTTGCCAAAACTGGTGGGAACCAAGCCGCTGCTCAGCTACTTTGGACTTAACAGATTGAGCATACAACTCTCTTGCATTCTTTATTACTTTCTTACAATGGTTGCTGGCAGTCCTGAAAGCGGCTTTAGTTTTCATACATCTATTACGTTGGAAACAGTGGAAAAAGTGATTTCTGTGCGCAATGGCAGCAGCACATTCTGGAGAGAACCATGGCTGGCTGTTAGGTTTTTGCTGAAACTTTTTCGAGGGTATGAAACGGTCAATACCTACAATAAACCATTCCGTCAGGTCTAATACTATAGAGGACACATCCTTTTTAAACATGGAATGCAGAGGTAGATCAGATATAAATGTACGGAAGCTATCCCAGTCAGCCTTAGTGTATTGATATACTGTACGATGGAGAGGTACATCTGAGGACTTATTACATTTCATTTTTATCTTAATTGATACAACAGAGTGGTCGGAAGAGCCAAGAGGCGACAGAACAGAAACTGAACATAGTTCAGGGCAAGTTGTGAGAAAAAGGTCTAGTAGGCTCGCATACTGGCCATCATTGTCGGGCACACGGGTGGGTTCCTGAACAATCTGGGTGAGGTCATAGGCAATGGAGAAATCATGACAGAACCTTCCCTCATCATCAGTCTTGTTAGAGTGGGTCAACCATTCGACGTTATGAAAATTGAAGTCACCACATACGTGAATGTTAGCTGAAGGATAGGCAGATAAGACTTGGTCAATTTTCTTAGATATGCTTTGAAAGATAGTAACTCCGCTGTTATGGGGGCGATAGAGAGTAAATATAAATGCCGTAGTGTGAGCTAAAGCAACCCGGAAGCACATATAAGGTAAGTTAGGATCTTCCCGGGAGATGTCCCTACCACATGGAAAGTTATCCCTAATATAGGCACAAATTCCATGTCCATGGCGATCTTGGGGGTCAGATTTAGAAGTTAAGTTAGAGTATCCTTTAATTGCGAACTCTTCTAGAGAAATAGCCTGTCCAATGCCAGTTTCACTTAAAAATAAAAGGTCTGGTTTAGTCTCCTGTAATTGGGTTTCAACCTCTGGAAGGTTAGAACGTAGACCCCTGATGTTGGAGAAGGAGACATGGTAGTAGGGGTCTACGTTGGAAGTTGGAGAACTGGGTTTAATCGTGTATTTTTTCTTGAAACTTGTCATGATGAATTTTTGGAATTTGTGGACTAGGTCGTCAAATTTACTTAGAGCAGGACAGAGAGGGGAAACTAAGAGAGAAAAAGAAACAAAGAATTTTTTTTTTTTATTTGTAGCTAATGATAAGGTAAAGCCGTAACAATTACCCACTAGTATGGCATCGAGAGGCCCCACCAGAAGCTACAGCATGGTCCAGAATCCATTCACCAAATGGCAATACAGCAGCTCCAGTACTTTGCACCTGCTGATAGGACAGCCTCCTTGGTGGTTAATCCAAGGTTCGGGTCCCTGACTATCAGGCGGATAACGTCAGCCCAGACAAAACGTTTACCTCCAGCACCCTTACTAATGACATGGCTACAAGGATAGACATAGAAACAGAAAATTTCCGCCATCTCTGCCAACTGTTCGCGCAAAATACTGCCAACCTAGAAAACAGCTTTTTCTTCTCCCTTTGTCAGAAAAATCACTCATTAAAAAATGAGGACTGAGGGACAAATAAGAAGAAGTGAGAGTAACAGGAGCTGCCGATAACGCATTCACAATGCGTTTTCTACTCTCCATTTAAAAAAAAACAAAAAACTATTAAGTATTGTACTTAATAAAAGTCCAACGGACGTGTTTAAGGGAAAGTATGGTGATAGATTCCCCTCTCACGAACTAAGAATAAGTACAAATTCGTAATCTATTTTTGCAATCAACTTGGTAGATAAATAAACATTTATGAACGAGAAAAAAAGCTAGCATTTAATAAAACAGAAATACATAAATTAAATACTGAAATAAAATGGAGTTATTAATATTTGAATCTAAAAATAAAAAGTATGATTAAAATTGAAAACACTTATCTCAACAAAAACACGGCCGATTCCAAAATGTAAACTGAAATGAGGAAATTTAAGTTAACAGCGTTCAAAAAGATTTTTTTTTTTTTTTTAAATTAACCGTTAAAAGAAAGCGTGATTTTATTCTGAACTTTAGCTAGTCACGTTATAAGAAATTTACGATAAAAAAGAAAAGCGTATGGGGGGGGGAGGAGTTCTTCCGAAAGTTACATAAATTAAATACTGAAATAAAATGGAGTTATTAATATTTGAATCTAAAAATAAAAAGTATGATTAAAATAGAAAACACTTATCTCAACAAAAACACGGCCGATTCCAAAATGTAAACTGAAATGAGGAAATTTAAGTTAACAGCGTTCAAAAAGTTTTTTTTTTTTTTTAAATTAACCGTTAAAAGAAAGCGTGATTTTATTCTGAACTTTAGCTAATCACGTTATAAGAAATTTACGATAAAAAAGTATGCAGAGTATATCATGTGAAAGGGGCCTGCTGACCGAATTGTGTACAGATAATGGTGCAGCGTTTTGCGGAAAGACATTTGCTGACTTTACACATTCAATTTTGGTGCGCCCACGTACCCTCTAGAAATGGAATAATTAAGAGGTTCCATCGCATTGTGGCAAGAACAAAGTGCATAATTTTAGAGGCAGTGTACTGGCACAATGTCACTTCTAATGACAGCAAGATGGCCATGACGGCACCTGCGAATGTGCTATACAATTATAGGATCCATGTCAAGGATATTAATGAAGTGATGGTGCCCGACACTACTCTGAACACCACCTACCCATATGTGATAATAGTACTCCATCTTAAAATGTATCCGACTCTTATACAGGTAAAGGATTGTCTCAGGAGTGAGAAACTTTCTTGATTGGTAGAATGATCCATCCATTTTTCCAACAACCTTAGCAATGGATTTAAGTTTTCCATTATAGGACTGGAATGAAAGTCAGTTTTAGAAAGCTTATCAAAGCAGGGTTTTTTCTCAAGAGCAGAGCTATTCATTCAGGAAGATCACTGATAAATATCAGGAAGAGGGTTGTGCCTAGAATGAATCCTTAGGCATGCCAGCATTGATACTATGAACTTTTGACTTCTTTCCATCAATAACTATTTTTATAAACCAATTAGAGAGAAAGAATTTTAATGGTTGAGAAAACATTTCCAGGTATTGCATGACTAGCAAGCTTATGAATCAAATCTTTGTGCCAAACCTAATCAAAGACTTTGTAAATAGATTTACTGATCTTATCTGATATTACAGTTGCCACATTATCTGTTGATATTGTATGAAAAAAATCAATATTGTTTGCCACAAAAGTAGATTATTTTAGTTGAAGTTGTTGACAACTTCTTGATTTATCACAGATTCATGATACAAAACTGATTGGATTCTACTGAGCTGCAGAAGACCTTTTTTAAATACAAAGTGAAAAAATTGATGGATGATGATGGAAAGCATTTTTCCTTTAAGCAACGATTGAACAGCTAGTTTCAATTGCATCTCTCTTTATGATTGAAATGCTGTCAGGAATGGTTGCCTTACTGATATAAGGTTCTTCATACATCTGGCAACACCCTGAACAGATATGAGGATGTTACCTAAAATATCTATGGTCTAAAAGGGAAATTCTGGAAGAAGATGGCTTGATGAAAAGTTATTTGTAAAAAAAAAAAAAAAAATTGGTTCTATAAGATGCTCTGGTCCAACTGGTCCATTGATGACGGTTGGAATAGATGACATACCTGTTTGTTGTTTTGCAGTGGTTGCAGGCAGTTTTAAAGGCAGCTTTAGTTTCAGAGCATCTATTTCATTGAAAGCAATTGAAATGGTGATTTCTGTGAGCAATAGTAGTAGCATATTCAGGTCATACCAAAGTTGAATCTTTGGTCTCTTCTCAAAGTTTTTTGGAGGATAGAAAAGTCAATGCAAACAATTACCCACTCAGTTGTATTGGATATGATACAGGACACCTTTTTAAAAATAAATGCAAAGGAAGTTCAGATATTAAAAATTTGAAGCTATCCTAATCAGCCATTAAGTATCAATACACTGCAATAGAAAGGGACATTGGCGGTCTTACTAAACTTTAAAGTGATCAGAGGCTCTAATAAATATGCACTATTCAAGGAAAGTTGTCTTAAATAGATCAGAGAGGCTTGAAAAGAGAACAAGAGTGGGTTTGTCAACAATCTAAGGTTGTATGCAATGGAAAATTATAACAAAACTTCTCTTCATCATCATTCTTGTTAAAGTAAACTTATGATAATGTGCTGAGGCCTACAAAGGAATTACAATGAGTACTAGTATATATTTGGGGAGATGGCTCCCAAAATTTGTACTAGAATTGTCTATAAGGACACATGGCACAGTGGTTAGAGTACTTGGAAAAAAATCAATTGTAAAAGTGATATTCTCCTGAAGGTTGAAAGTTCGATTCTCAGTATGGGTGACCGAAAAATACAATAGCAAATTACTTAGGACCTCTATCCAGTCATGGCTGATGGAACAAGAGCATGCTACACCGCTTCGAAATTCCGTCTAGATTCAACAGAAACATTTCAGAGTTTGACAAGATACACCGGAAGAAGGTCAGAGGTTACATTAAGTGAAACGTTGTGAAAATGACATTTAAAGTGAGAACAGTAGTCAAAAGAATACAAATTATATGAATAACAAAACCTCATCTCAAAAATTCAGAATTGTAAAATCAGAAAACATTAGAAAGGATTACGAATGTCTTACCTGTCTCTCATTTGTTTCTTTTTCTTTCTTTGTGTTTTTGTTGTTCCACTCCAGATGTTTCACTATATTGTCAATATTTTTATAAATAAATTCAAACGGCAATATTTTAAGTATGTTAGTTCATAAAATAATGGCTCCATTCAGTCTTTACAGTTGATGGATACCAAAGTTTAGCTGTGTGTGAAATTTTTTACAGTTGATGGATACCAAAGTTTAGCTGTGTGTGAAATTTTTTACAGTTGATGGATACCAAAGTTTACCTGTGTGTGATATTTTTTACAGTTGATGGATACCAAAGTTTACCTGTGTGTGAAATTTTTTACAGTTGATGGATACCAAAGTTTAGCTGTGTGTGAAATTTTTTACAGTTGATGGATACCAAAGTTTAGCTGTGGGTGAAATTTTTTACAGTTGATGGATACCAAAGTTTAGCTGTGTGTGAAATTTTTTACAGTTGATGGATACCAAAGTTTAGCTGTGGGTGAAATTTTTTACAGTTGATGGATACCAAAGTTTAGCTGTGTGTGAAATTTTTTACAGTTGATGAATACCAAAGTTTAGCTGTGTGTGAAATTTTTTACAGTTGATGGATACCAAAGTTTAGCTGTGGGTGAAATTTTTTACAGTTGATGAATACCAAAGTTTAGCTGTGTGTGAAATTTTTTACAGTTGATGGATACCAAAGTTTAGCTGTGTGTGAATTTTTTTACAGTTAATGGATACCAAAGTTTAGCTGTGTGTGAAATTTTTTACAGTTGATGGATACCAAAGTTTAGCTGTGTGTGAAATTTTTTACAGTTGATGAATACCAAAGTTTAGCTGTGTGTGAAATTTTTTACAGTTGATGAATACCAAAGTTTAGCTGTGGGTGAAATTTTTGTGGCAAGAGTTGTGAAATCTCAAACTACACCTCTCCTAAGACGGCACTTCAATTCAATTTGTAAGTATATAAGTTTAGGACAACTAGAAATAATACCAAGATAAGTGAAACGCACATACAGTGCCTAGTATTCCCAAATTGTTACCCATTTGGTACTGGTCAGACTTATCATTGCTTAACTTTGGTGATCTGGTGTGTCAACATTATTATGCCATAAAGTAAATGTGGTATCGTGGTGACTGCTGAAGCCACAGTGAAAGAATGAAAGAAATAGTGCTTGGATGAATAAGTCACAATGGAGCTAGTTAAAAGTTATATATTTGTAAATGAAATTTATCTTACTTGCGAACTCAAAGTTGAGTATATGTTCTTTCTTTGGTCAGAGGAAGAGAGATCCTTCTTGATTGGGGAAATTTTAGTCCCATCCAGAGTGCCACTTTTTGGCGTGTTACATATCCTCTATGTAAAAAACTAAGCTGGTATCAAATTTCATGATGAAGTTAAGTAAATAGTGATTCAGAATTGATAGCAGTTTAGGTTTTACAGGAAAGAATAAAACATATCAGATAAAACAAACGTGGTAAGAATAGACAGAAAGTTAATGAGTAATGTTTCCACTTTCAATCCAATAGTGGAACTGGAATGAGAAGGAGAATATTAAGGTGATTAATGTTTAGTATATGATGTATACAAGAAAATCACAGAAGAATTAAAAAAAACAAAACAATACGCAACTATATATTATATAGATAAACTTACCTTCTTCGGTTTTGAAGGTAACCTTCAACACTGCTGGCAAAGTGTTGTGGCATGTTATAGCCATAACCAGGCATATCAATAAGAAAAAATTTTTTTCTCACTTGGTAAAAATTAAGTGTCTTTGTGTGTCCCTGAATAACAAAAACAAAATCATATTGCTAAAAATTATCAAATCATATTAAACATTAAATATATATATACATCTAAAAAGTTAAAAAGTAGTGTTAAATCGAACACGAAAAATAGTATTTACACAATTTTTAGACAAAAGTTATCTCCCTTGAGTAAAATAGCATTTTGAAAAGCAGTTATCAGGCAAGCATGGGAAAACATTTCACTAAGAAACAAACAATAAAACACGTTCTAATACAATTTTATTTTTTCAGTTGCATATATATAATACTTATATTTGGTAATTTATAACAGATCGTTCTTATCCAAATTATTTTTCATATTCACTCACAAAAGATCACTTTATTTCAAAAAGAAAAAAAAGAAGTTTTTACATATTTAAGTGACTTTTAATCTTTTACCAATCCAATCAAACTAAAAAAATTTTATTAGATTTTTTACATTAATTTCAATTATTTGTTTATTATGCCTCTTTTTAACTACATCTTCAATCCTTTATACATTTTGAACATTTTCACATTATCAAAAGGAAGATATAATTTTGTTAAATATTTCATTCAATAGTTCAGTTCCCCAAAAATACTGCCTATTTTACTATGATTTATTAATTAATCTATTTACATCTTAAAATGTTCTCCTATATAATTTCTTAATCTAATCTCAAAGCATCGAGTTCTAAAAGCATTATTATTTCAATTAGTTAATACAGATTTTCTTTTTTATTTAAATCGCTTGACTTACAAATCAAGGAAAAAAATTTTATATGCTCATGATGATTAAAAATGTCATTAATTACTTTGAAATTTTCAAACAAATTACCTGTCATTTTTCTCTTTAATAAAGTTAATCTTATATTTTTAATCTTTCTCAGTAATTGTAATCATTTACTCTCTATCAGTTTTATCACTTTTCTTTGTATGCCTTCCTATCTCAATATTACATTTCAATTTTCATGTTTAGTGTAATCTTTAAGAGAGCTTTAAAATAATTTTTGGATATCTTGAATACAATGAAATTTTTTAAACTTTTTAATTAATCAAATTTCTTTGAAAGAAAATCTACCAGTAGATTTTTAGAAATGACAAACTTCATAAAACAAACACTAATGACATTTTTATTTTTTAAAAACTAACTTTGCATGTTGTCATAATTAAGTTGTGGGTGGTTATTGTTGGTGGTCACTTTAGGAGTTTCATCAATTATCAGTAACTTTCCTAATCTTTCTTTACATTTTTTAAATTAAAATTTGTGTTATTCTATGCAGAAATTTTCTCAGAAAAGTTTACACTTTCTGTCATTTAAAAATAAAATGTTTATTTTGTTGATATTATAATTTCCATGGATTAATTAAACACTTACAGGTTTGGATGAAATATTCACTTTAACATGAGGACATTGGTGGAAAAGTGCTTGAATAAGAGATGATTTACCCACATTGCTTCGACCTAAAAAGGCAACCTGGAGAAGAAAGAAAAAACCCCACATAAATTTAAACATAGTGCACGATTTGGTTGATTTACAACTTTATACTTTGAGAAGGTCAAAGACCATATTGGTTGAAATGTGTAATAATAAAACTAATACATATCTCCCCCCCCCCGATTTACAGACATAAATATTAGCTAGTAATGGCAGCATCAAAAAAGGAATTATTTTTATTGTTGTAACTGGACCGTGTGTAACTGGCTGGTGCGAAGATGTCGGAGACAGTTTTTACTTCATATGTTGGACTGTAATTTTGTTTGGCAAGGAGAAATGATGAAGGGGTTTGTTCGGCTTAATCATTTTAAGCTTAAATGACGGTTATTATGATTTTGTATACTGGCAGGACATTTTATTGTTGAAATAACAAATTACAAAAAGGCTTGGGAATGTAATTGTGACCAGAGACTGTTGGCGAATGTATTGGGATTGGTCTAAAGTGGTCGAGTAAGTGTTTTTTTTAATGAAATAACACTTCACTGAATGATAAATGCATGGAAGAGAATACATGATGTCGAACAATTGCAATTTACTTGTCATCGCATCAGATCTATTATGTATGTTCGTGTGTCTGTGTGTTCTATGTAAATAGAAATGTTCGGCTTGCCACAGGCATTTCAATTTAGAGAGTCAAGCCAGCCAACAACACATTTGGCCTAACAATACGAAACCGAGGATAAAAAATATACATTTAATCCCTTTGTATTTTTCTTGTGACCTCAGAAGTGTACAGCAAGAGCAATATAGATGACTACACAAAATTTGCTTGAGCCAAATCTTTTACTCTCTTCAAAGAGCAAAACAGAATGCTATTCAACTCGAAAATGGGATCATTACAGCCAAGGCTGTGCTTAGGGTTCCTACAGACCCCGCAGTTGCAGGGAGGGCAGCAAGTTACCCAGGAGCCACAAAACCCTGGGAAGCCATTAGGATCTTTGGCTCTGTAGAGCTATTGTAATCAAAAAATTTAACAAAATAATTATTAGGATTAACGAGGGGGTGGGGTGGAAGAAACTACAAATCATGAAATGAGAGAAATGGATTATAGATATGTTTCAACATACAAGATCATCAGTTAAGAAAATCTAGCAACTGTGTAGTTTATAAACAAGAAATATCAACTTTAAAGTGAAGCCACTTGATATTTTGCAAAGGCATGTATATTGAGACTATCGAAAGAGGAAGCTTGTTAACTAAAGAATGACATCATACAATGTAGGCAATGTAAGTGAAAAAGAGAAGAGACTGGTATTCCATTGATATAGGTTTTATTAACTAACAAAGAATACACATGCTGTGGTTCTCATAGAGTTTTAGAATGGCAAAATGGTTTCTTTCTATGGCATTTTATTACTGTAAGGGGTCTTTGGAAAAGATAATGCTAGATGAGCAGGGGGACAAGGATAATTTCAACTATAACATTTTCCCCTTCAAGAATTATTATGAAAGGGTTATAAAGAGGATAATTAAGGGTTGTTTATCCAGCATCAAGTTATAAAATCTTTATGGATTTCATAACTTGATGTTAGACAAACATTTACTTGGTATTCTTCATACTCTGATTCGTGAAGATTTAGGTGCTTAGTATTAACTTCTGGGAGGTGTTGATTTCTTCAAGGACAGGTAAAAGATTCTTTTCCTCCTTCATCACTAGGTAGTTCTTTAGAGGTCTCAGGGCTTGAAGGGTTATTTTCATTATGAAGGTCTTCACAGTCAAGAAATTAGAAACTATGGTTTGCATATTGTCAATAGTTTCAGTGCCAGAAGGTAATCACACATAAGCATAGTAAGAGTTGATGTCTAACAGAGTAGCTGGACTTACAGGAGGGTCGAGCTTAGTGTGATTTCTTTGGATCCGAGTCCTGGAGGTGGATTTATGGCTATATTGGAATAATCTGTCATGAGGAGTCACATTAGTGGCAGTGCAGAGCAAAGATCTAATCAAGTGGAAAGCATCGGGAAGCACATCTTCCCAACAGTACAGTTTCATGTTGCTAGAGTGTTAAGTTATTCGAATGGCCTTTCATTCGGGTTTAGTGTCCGTGATAAGAATGCAATGGGCCAACCTTGTTGATTTAATGCAGCATTACTTGCATTTGTCAACCATTATTAAGGTAGCATTTTTTAAGTCATTTTTCAATGTCTGAAAAGAATTTAAGGCAGATGGGAACAATGGAAATAGTACCAATAGTATTTTGCCAGAGAAGTTGAATAAACTTATTATAGTAATTTTTTTTTTTTTTTTTTTTTTTACATAGGTATCACCACATTATCAAGGCCAAGAGGCCACTCAAGGATAAGGGTTAAAGAGTGTACAGTAGAAATTGGACAATATAGTAATCATTAGTAATGAAAATTTGGTAAATTTGATAACTTATATGGAACGGCTCATCAAGAACTTATTTACGTTAGACTTGAACACAACCATATTGTAGTCAGCCGGAAAGCAGGAAAACGGAAGACAATTCCACAGGCGTGCAGTTCTAAGAAAGAAGCTTTGTTCATGGAATCTACGTTTAGGTTTAGGCACAGATAAAGAGTGGGGGGAATTATTGATAGTGTTTACAGCTAGACGAGTGTTTTTTGTGAAAGTTAAACGAGGGGGGACCATAGACTGAAGCTCAGTCGAACACTTTCCATGAAAATAACGATACATCAGAGACAAACTCGCAACATCTCTTCTGTGAGATAGAGGTTGCAGGGAAGAAAAAAGGACATCTCCTACGAGGCTACGAAGTCTATTTTGAACTCTATCAAGACAGGACAAGTCCTTTCTAGCAGCTCCTGCCCAGATGTGGCAACAGTATTCCATCCTTGGACGTACCTGGCTCTTATATAGATAGAGAATTGCATAAGCAGTGAGATATCTACTGGATCGATAGAAAGATCCCACCATTTTTCCAGCGGCCTTGGCAATAGATTTGATGTACGTGTTCCATTTAAGATCAGGAGTAATGGTCAAGCCCAGAAACTTGTCAAAACAAGTATGAAAACAGACTGACTACTTGTTTTTGAGATGCAAGATTTAGAGGGTGTGGCATTTTGAAAAGTGGTCTCAATATTTGGTAGTCAGGAGAAATTTGGTTGTTTTGAATAGTGCATCCAAGTAGTGATAGATGTAGCCGAAATGCTGCTCTTGCTTTTTTTCTTTTTTTTTTCCACAGTGGTCACCACTTATCAAGACCCGGAAGCCACTCAGGGATAAGGGTTATTGCAAGTACATTACGTTAGTGTGGAGATTTGATGAAGTGTTTACTTAAGGGGGCGGTTCATTAAGAATTTGTTAATGTTGGATTGTGTAGTGGACTTTCAGTCAGCGTTCAAGTGGTAGATAACTTGACAAAGACTAAAGTTACTTCTCATGAAAGAGGAGAACTATTTATGGCACAATGGGAGATTCCATTGTGCACACATGGGCCAGTCTATTCTTTGGATTGTGATTCGCTGAATCACCTGATTGGATATGCTTGTACATAAATACAAGCCCTCAGTTCAGCTCAATCTGGTGTCTGTCTTGTGCTGAACCCTTGGTAAGTGTTGCTGCTATTATTATTATTGTTGTTGTTGTTGTGTGTTATTGACTAACACAGTTCTTTTGATTATTCTACAGAACACATCCAAGTTGTAGTCAGGTGGGAAGCAGGCAGACGGAACAGAGTTCCACAGGCGTGCAGTTCTAAGAAAGAAGCTTTGTTCATGGAATCCACGTTTTGATTTAGGCACAGATAACGAGTGGAGGAAATTTTTCATAGTGGATTCAGCTAGACAGGTGTTTTTCGTGAAAGATTGGCGAGGGGGGACCAGAGATTGGAGTTCAGACGAGCACCTGCCATGGAAATAACGATAAACAAGGATAGGCTCGCAACGTCTCTTCTGTGGGAGAGAGGTTGCAGGGTAGAGAAAAGGGCATCCCCCACTAAGCCACAAAGTCTATTTTGTACTCTGTCAAGGCAGGATAGGCTATTTTTCAGCTCCTGCCCAGATATGGCAGCAGTATTCCATCCTTGGATGTACTTGGCTTTTATATAGACAGTGTGATTTTATATCTTTTTGCTACGTCTTTGAAGGTTGTGGTCATGCTCTTTTTGATTTTTTCTACATATTGTAACGTTAAGTATCCGTTAAGTTTTCCTTATTTATGACTAGCAGGGGATGGAGTGTGGGGCGCCTGGCATAGCCCAGTCATAAAAAAAATGAAACTTAATTGGCATCAGCCTGAAGCATAACCAAAAGCAAAATTTTGTAAACAAAAAAAAAAAGAAAAGAAATGCTGAGTATGAACTCACATAACACTTAATCGAATGTGTTATTCGTGGGCCAAGGAGGACACAGACATTATAATGACACAAATTAAGCTTTTTAAAATGGAAGAACATAATGGTTTGCCCATGCGCAGTTTGCAAACCATGCCGAAAGCAAGATTTTTATGTAACCCCCTCCCTTCAAACAAAACAACATTTCTACACAAAACAAATGACGATTTTTTTTCAATTTTTCAATATTACCCCTTTATATAATAGACTAGCAGGGGTACTTGGTGTTGCTCACGATCATTTAAATTTAAATAGAAGTGAAATTATGTGTATAAAATTTCTGTCTCTCCCTCTCTCTCAAACTGTCTCTTTATGCTTCTCTCTTTTCCTCTCTTCTTTTTACTGTTTTTATCTGTAAACCTTTGCCTAACACATTCCTTTCTTGTTTTACTGTGCTGAAAAAATGTAATTCATATATTAGAGCTACCTTTTTTAAATGCAATACTCCATTCTCATATTTATTGCTTCTGAGCAACTCCAAATATAACAAAACAATGACATTCTTGAATAAATGGAATTCCATTCTCTCCACCTGCTTTCACAATAATATGAAAAGAAATTAAAAAGAATACATCTTAAAAATATATATGATATAAAGTAATTTTCTAATCATAAACTGCTTCAGCTATTTCCAGGACTGACTCCATATACCCCCTCCCCCTCTCTTAAATATATATATGAAATAAAGTGATTTTCAGATCATCATCAGTTTCAGGAATTTCCACGACATATACTCTCTTAAAAATATATACAAAATAGAGTAATTTTCAGATTGTAAACTGCTTCAACCATTTCTGCGACTGATTCCATATAATCCACCCCCTCTTAAAAATAAATATAAAATAAAGTGATTTTTAGATCGTAAACTGCTTCAGCCATTTCTGGGACTGACTCCATACCCCTCTCTTAAAAATATATCTATAAAAGTAAGAATGTGTGTGTGTGAGGACACTTCTCAACCTACGTACTCAACAAATTTTTAATCTACAGACTTCAAATTTGGTATATAGGTAATTTAGATATGTGGAAAACTTTTTAATAGGTTTTCATCAGGAAAAAAGGGCTACTGACGGGTCAAAATGGGAGTTGTCGCAATTTTCTCTGTTTGCTGTTTCACGATTGTGCATATGTGAATGGTTTACATTACGGATTCCTTATGTTAAGCATGAGTCGGTTAGAAAACACTTTTTGAAAAGCATTTCACCCTGGCCAAATAGTTATCATAATTGACTCACTCTCAAGTTATGGTTTCAATCTCAGTTTGAGTATTTTTTTTAGTTACAAAAAGTGAACTGTTTAGAAAAAACATAATAATTGTATGCACATGTCTCAGTTTCTTTCCGTTTTTTTTTTTTACTTCATTTGTTTTTTTGTTTTTTTTAAAGAATTTAAGTTTACATTTAATACCTACAGCATTTCTGTTTATAATAAATAAGAAATCTGCTAGAATTAAAATATAATATTTATGTGTATTTTATGACTGGGCAACATCGGAAGGTCTGCTAGTATGAAATAAAGTGATTTTGAGATTGTAAACTGTTTCAGCCATTTCCAGGACTGACTCCATATACCCCGCTTCATTTCTTAAAAATATATATGAAATAAAGTAATTTTCAGAAAGTAAACTGCTTCAGCCATTTCCGGGACCGATTCCATATATTCCCCACCATCTTAAAAATTTACATGAAAAAGTAACTTTGAGATTGTAAACTGCTTTAGCTATTTCTGGGACTGACTTTATATACTCCCTTCTCTTAAAAATATATATGAAATAACTTATTTGCAGATCATAAACCTCTTCAGCCATTTCATCATTACATCTTTGGAACGCATGTACTCCATTAGTAACGCCAAAAAGGAGACAAGTGAATTGGTAAAGTTTGCCACTTACTTCGGAGACTGTGTATTTCTGATTAGTGTGAGTTATCAGTATTTGGTGATAGGCGGACTTCAGGTCGAGTGTTGTAAACCTCTCTGGTCGTGAGAACTGAAGGCTGTGAGCATTCGCAGAGTAACCAGCACACATGCAGGCAATCGGGGCTTCCCCGGGGATTGACGTATTGATTGGTGATTGGGACTAGGGAATAACCTACCCTACCTATCACCATGCTATATAAGCATAAATCAGTGAGTTGAAGCTGGATTTGGAGAGAATTTAACACTAATTTGCCATCGCACCTCCCTTCCCCATCCATTGCCACCACAAAACACGGAGAGTAAGATTCAATAGTGTGTTTGTAAGAAATAAATCAACATTGGACATTTGTATATAAGTTATATGATATTCTGTAAATTTGAGTTGAATGTACTCGTAGAATAGAGACATCTGAGTTTGTCTTTCTTTGTGCACATGAAAATCTCTTCACTTCCAGTGTGATACAGCATATCAACCGAAGGTGAAATGGACGCTGAAACCGACCAACCAGATCCCGCTGCGCTGAGAGAACTTGAGGAGAATTCCCTATGAAAGACTATCACTACACATGTTCATACCTGTTATCAGTGAAAGGTCACAGTTGGTGACCTGGAACAAGAGCCCGTTCACATTTGGTGCCGTGACCAGGATAATAGAACCTGGTTGAAGAATCAATAAAAACTCGAAAAAAAAGAACAAACAAAAAAAAATATACCAGGGTACAACGAGAGACTTAACAAAAAAAAAATAAGACACAAAAACAGACACAATCGAACAAAATTAATAAATATAATATAGAGAGGGGAAGAGAGACTAAAAACTAATGAAACATGTTGGCAGCGGTCGGATGAACAGAGTTCCAAGGAAGAATACAAAATGGAAAATGTATTGTACGAAAAATAAACAAAGATAAGTAATGTTTGATTTATTGTATTTCATTGCACACACACACACACAAAAAGTTTGTTTTGCTTTATCTGGTCATTGTGATCTATTTGCATTTAAATAATAGGTAAAAGAAGTTTAAGCCAATTTAATCAGCTGTAAAACACAAGATTGTATTGAAAAAAAAGTGTACGAACTTAACATGGAAGAGATAAATAGACCAGTGGCAGGGATACAACCCCCACAACCCCTGTGTATGGAAAATAATCTGTCAGCGAACTGGAAACTGTTTAAATTAAGATGGAATAACTATGCTATCATCACGTATCTAGCGAGACAGCCAGTACCATACCAAACGGCGATGTTACTGCATACACTTGGAGACAAAGCGTTAAAAGTATATTATGAGTTTCAATTTCTGACTCCGGAAGAAGAGAGAACACCCAATGAAATTCTCCAAGCGTTCGATAAGTATGCCATTGGAAAAATTAATGAGACATACGAATGATATATCTTCCACACAAGAAAACAAGGAGAAGGTGAAACAGTGGAAGCATTTATCACGGCACTCCATACATTGATAAAGACATGCAATTTCTGTGAGAATTGCGCCTCTTCCATACTACGAGATCAGATAATTCTTGGAGTACACAACCCCCACACCCAAGTAGAACTGCTTAAAATGAGACAGTTGAACTTAGAGATGCATGGACATATGCAAACTATCAGAAAATGCAACGCTACAGTCTAGAATTCTGAAACCCGAGGCAGTTAACAGAGTGGACTTGAAACCTAAGGGAAGACCAACAACCACAGAAAGTAACAGAAGGTGTAGAGCCTGTGCATTGCGACATGAACTCGGAAAAGAGTTTTGTTCAGCTTTTGGGAAGACGTGTTTCAAATGCAATGGAAAGCACCACTTTGCAAAAAGATGCAAATCAAGAAAAAAGAATATTCGGTTTGTTGGAAAACAAGATGATAGCAATAGCAGTAATGATGGTTCAGACTATGGACACGTGGACAGTGTGACCACGAAAGAAGGAATCAATTCCATCAGACCTGAAGTGAAAAAGGCAGAAATGATGGTCAAAGGAAAGCCGTTGTTTTTCAGCTAGATAATGGAGCCTCAGTGAACATCCTGAACGAGAAACATGTGGCGGGAAAAACACTTGAGCAGTCCAATAAAACCCTTGTCATGTGGAACAGGTCACAAATGAAACCGTTAGGAGAACGTCGGATAAAAATGATAAACCCAAAAACCGGACTCAAGTATGCAGTGAAGTTTGTCATTGTAAAGGAAGACTTCCATCCACTACTTGGAACGAATGCCATCCAGCAAATGGCACTCATTAGTGTGAACAATGACAAATTTAAGAGGGTTGCAAACATATCTCAAAAAGACAGCAGCCAGCACCCGGAGAGCATCATATCGAAATTTTAGGATGTATTCCAGGAAGAATTGGGTACGTTACCTGGAGAGGTTCATCTGGAGGTGAACTCCAACGTAACACCACATGTTGCAGCGGCTCGAAGAATATCAGTGGCTATCAAGGTAAAAGTGAAAGCCGAATTAGAAAGACTGGTCAAAAAGTAGGTAATTGAACCAGTGAACGAGCCAACACCATGGGTAAGTGCCTTATCACTGGTAATCAAAAAAATGGAAAGTTACGGATATGTATTGACCCCAGACCATTAAATAAGGCTCTTAAACGGAAGCATTTCCAGTTACCGGTACTGGATGATCTCCTCCCAGAACTTGCTGATAGCAAAGTTTTCTCAACTTTTGATCTAAGGGATGGATTTTGGCACCTGAAGTTAGATGAAGCCAGCAGTCGCTTGACCACTTTTGCCATTCCATATGGTCGATTTCGATGGAAGGTTTTACCATTTGGAATTGCTCCAGCCCTGGAAATATTTCAAAGAGAACTATATAAAAATGTGGCCGATTTGAAAGAAATCATCAATAAAGCAGACGATCTTCTGGTGGTCAGAATTGGTAAAACGATGGAAGAGCAACAGAGGACCATGATAGAAAACTCAGAAGGCTGTTGCAAAGATGTTGTGATCGTAGGATGTGATTGAATGCTGAGAAAATGAATTTACGGCAAACATCTGTATCATTCCTGGGTCACAGGATAACTAGTGAGGGTTTACTTCCAGATCCTGAGAAAATAAAAGCCATAAAAGATATGCCACGGTCAACAGGCATTAAGGGAGTGCAACGATTGGGAGGGTTCGTGAATTATTTGGCAAAGTTTCTGCCCCACATCTCTGACGTAATAGCTCCAATTTGCAACTTAACAAAGGCGGATGTGCCATGGACGTGGTCTCAGATCCATGAAGAAGCTTTTGAGAAAATCAAAATGTTGGGTTGGTGAGTGAAGCACCAGTATTGAGATACTATGACCCCAACAAACCATTGGTCGTTCAATGTGATGCAAGTGAAAAAGGAATGGGGGCTGCATTGCTACAAGAAGTCAACCCTTAGCATATATTAGCTGAGCACTTACAGACACAGAAACCCGATATGCACAGATTGAGAAAGAACTATTGGCAGTGGTTTATGCCTGTGAACGGTTTCACCAATACACATTTGGTCAACAGGTTACAGTACTGACTGATCATAAACCATTAGAAGCAATAATGAAAAAAGAATTGGGGAAATGCCCAAAGCGACTGCAAAATATGTTAATGTGGTTTTAAGTTTACAATGTGATTGTTCTATACCATCCTGGTAAGATGTTCCTATCAAGGGCATACATTCATGGAGTGAGCAATAAATGTATCGATGATGATGATGATGTCCAGGAAACAGAATATATTCCAGTGACAGAGGGAAGGCTGCTCAAATTGCGCTCAGCCACAAAAGAAGACAGATGTATGCAGATGTTACAGCAAGTAATTGTGGAAGGATGGCCAGAAGACAAAGTACATCTTGACCCAAAGGTGAGACCATATTTCAGCATGCAGAATGAAATGACGGTATAAGATGGATTAATATTTAGAGGAAACCGAGTAGTGGTATCAATAACACAGCCAGCAGTGTTAAAAGAAAAATTGCATTCCACACACCTAGGGGTCAAAGGATGCTGCAGAAGAGCAAAATAATGCTGTTACTGGCCAAATATGAATAGTGACATCAGAGACTTTGTCTCAAAATGCTCAACATGCAAGAAATATGAGGTAGCCAATCCTGCAGAGCCTTTAATGGTTCATGAAATTCTGGAGAGACCCTGGACAAAAGTAGGAGTAGATCTCTTTAGCTTTGCAGATAGGGATTATCTCTGCACCGTTGATTATATGAGTAATTTCTGGGAAATTGACCATCTCCCAATTACACAAGCTAGAACGGTTATCACTAAGCTTAAGCACCATTTTGCACGACATGGGATAACAGATCAGGTGGTCACTGATAATGGACCACAGTTTAGTAGTCAAGAATTCTCTACCTTTGCAAGAAAGTGGTGTTTTGCACATACATCCGTCAGTCCTTACAATAGCAAGGCAAATGGAAAAGTAGAATCTGCTGTAAAGATCGCAAAGAACCTTTTCCGGAAATCAATGGAAGATAAGGCTGATCCATACCTAGTGATGCTGGATCACAGGAATATGCCAGCCAAGGGCCACTTATCACCTGTGCAGAAGCTAATGTCCAGAAGAACAAAAACACTTCTTCCAACCAGAGAGGACCTACTCAGACCAGAACTACACAAAAATCTAAGCAAAACAGTTAAGTGGGACAGCAGAAAGCAAAAGCATTATTTCAACCGGAAAGTAAAACACTTCAGCCAGTGCAACATGGAGATGTGGTACGTATTAAGCCACACATAAAAGGTCAGCGAGAGTGGAAGAAGGCAGTCGAGTGGCAGAGACTGGATGAGAGGTACTTCCATGTCAAAGTTGATGAGGAGTTGCTCCGACGTAATAGGGTGGATTTTAAAAAAACAGCAGAAGCACTCCCATCACCATCATTGATCCCTCAGTCCAAAGGCCTAGCGAGGAGGTACCAATAAATGAACTGCCAAATACAGAAGGGGTTTGTAATTCGCAAACACCTCGACTCGAAAGTAATAGAAGAGATGGAATGAGGTCGGTGACATCATCCTCAGCAAACTAAAATACTGAAGGCATGAGGATGACACGTTCAGGGAGACTAGTAAGGAATCTGGCTAGATTAAAAGACTATACAAACTAATTGAGTGCAAGTGAAAAGGGCAGAATAATCCCTGTTAGGCTGGAGAGTAGTCAGCCCAGTGAAGGCCTAGGTAACAAAGACAAAGCATTGTTTTGTTTTTGTATTTTAGTTATTTTGTGTTTTTGTTAGTGGATCATTTTTTCTTTATTGTTGTTCTTAAAAGGGGGAAGATGTTGCATGAGGAACTAATCTCAGGTTACACCACTAGAGTAACGTCCCTTGGCGGTGACAGACTTGTATTATAGATAATGGCGCGAGAATAAAATAAAATGCCAATAAACCAAGTGTATGCGTTGTGTGTTTTCATTAATGGGAATCCGCATGCAAAGATAATGAAACAGGCCCAACTAATAGCAGGGACAGCGTCTTCGACTCTCGGATGCACTGTTGTCATTCGTGAGTGTGGCTATACTTAAGATTAAGGAAGGGTGCTGATGATTAAACCCGTTGCGGAAGTAAATGATTCAACCGGAGGGGTCGAAGTGTGGTGGCTTGTTGGTGACTAGGTACAGGCAAAAATGGGCGGACAAAAATGGGGGATAATAGTTTTGAAAGCCGATTTATCATAATTTTTTCGTAGGTTTCTGACTACTTTTTGATTGTATTTGAAAGATTAAGGGCTAAACTTAATTTCCAAAAGGAAGAAAAATATGTGAAAAAAAAGTTATGAAAATGTTTTCACGGTGAGCTAACCAATTCAGCTAAATTTTGAAGTTAAATAAATGTATGGTAAAAATCCTTTAAAAGATAAATATTAGTTTTCTGGGTCTATTTTAAAGATAATTAGTAAAGTCCTAAGATATTGAATTAAATTTGAAAAAAACCCACCTTGTTTGTACAAAACATAAATTAGCCCAAAAACCGAGTGATTCTGGCGTTTGCAAAACGCAACAAACTAAAATTTTGTAAACACAAAAATTATGCAGGCCCAAAATTTCAGGCAGTTGAAAGACTGAAAATTACGTCATGTAATTAAAAGGGAGGAAGTTTTATTTCCCCCAGTCGCGCATCCGTACATTTCTTTTCTGAACATTTGTATTAATTTTTGCATTTTTTAATCCAATTATTTTTCTATGTTCCTGTTTTCAAATTATTTTTTTTTTAAATTAAATTCAATATTATATAAAAAATATGTTACGCCGAAAGTTTCACATTCTTGCAAGCAAGGAAATTATTAAAATCTTGCGTATAAAAATTATGCGAAATCTGTAATTTAAAAAAAAAAAGTAGAAATATTTTTTGCAATTATAATTTTTTGTGTGAAAATATTAAATAAGCAATGCTTAATTCAATGGTAATATCGGTACTTTGAGAAATTCATTTTTCTTCGAGTTATATAGAATTCATTAATACGGATTTAGGGGCTTTTTTCGTAATGTTCCAATAAAAATTATTTTATTTTATTTTTATTGTTACAAATTACGATGCTTTATTTATATTAAAAAAAAGCAAAAATAAAGTCTTGCGTTTTTTATTTACTACTGAAAACCATAACTTTAGTAAAGGTATTTTTTGTTTAAACAAAATAATACATTTCCACTAGGATTTAAATAAAAATAATTAGTTCATTATATTTCGTGATCATTATTTGATAAATACTGAAAATTTCTTTAAAATTGGTTAATTTCCTGAGTTTTGGTGATTTTTTAAGTAAAGAGAGGGGTCAAATTTTTATACATTTTGAGCATCGGCATTCATTTTGCCTGTACTATTTACATCAATGTCGTCTATTCTGTATGATTCTTTTATTGTGTCATATTGGCGACTATTCATGTCAATGTCATCTATCCTGTGGGTTCTTTTATTGATATTTTCTTGATTTACACATTGCGGTATGACGCCACTGGTCTTTACTTAGGCGAAATATCCATACATGGCACAGCCAAGGGATGGGAGTCCTTGGGAAATTATCCTTTTCTCATTTTCTTGGTATAATGCCATTGGTCGACCATGGTCGTTACTTAAGTGGAATATTCCTATGCCTAGCCAGAGAGGGGAGCCCTTGGGAAATTGTTTTCATTTATTGTATTACGTTATTGGGTGGGCACAGGCAGTGCTTGAGGCAAAATGCCCACACTGCACCTCGTTATTCATTGGATCATTTGGACGGCTGAATCACTGACCGAGCAATTTCTTCCTGTCGTTGCAGGGATGAAGGAGATCAAGGTGATGTTCCTGTAGAACTGATATAGACGTCTACCGCGCTAACCATGAGAAAGGGTGCCATTTTCAAAAAGACCACAGAGTCAAATCAGTTAGTGACGTTAGTGAATGATTTGCGACCTTACGGAGAACTAATTAGCAGACATCGTAAAAGGATCGATCAATTTGACAAAGTGAGGAAGCAACTAGTTAGCACATATGAGCATGTAGAACTATATATCCGTCGGGTTTTGAATCCCTTGGAAGACGAGTTGCGCATATTACGGCACCAGTGGGCTGACCAATGGGATCACTATTAGAGATTTAGGGACCTGATGCCCAGACCTAAGAGAGTGGTTATTCCTATAATAGGTAAAGCCTTAGAGTGGTTACTGAGGAACACCTCGGATTAGTAAAGTTGCGGATAGAAGAATTAGAGAAGGGACAGAAGACGTTGGTACAAGTTACCAAGGAAGGTTTATCAATATTAAATATTACTAGAGTAGAGATGCAAGAGAATAGAGAAGGCCTTAATGACATTGTTCGCCAACTGGAAGCTTTACACGAGGAAATTTGGAATGTGTCTAGCAGGATGGAGACAGAATTTTCAAGGGGAGAAGCTTTCCTACAGCGATATTTGCACCTGATGCATATGTGGCGCCTATTATGGCGAGCCGAGCAAACTTTGGTCGAATGGACCAATCATATAAGGGCAACGCTGGATGCCCTGGCGTTGGGGCATTTGTCCCCTAGTGTAATTAGCCCTGATCAGCTGAGAGGAGTTCTAGAGGACATAAGACAGAAGTTACCATCATGTCTACAACTCCCGATGAGCCCAGAAGAAGGATTGTGGGAATATCATAACACCTTCGGGTGTAGTGCGCAGCTCAAAGCTGGAAGAATATTGGTGTTCATGTCTGTGCCCTTCTGGGATCGAGGAAGTCAATATGAGGTTTACCAGGTCATCACTCCACCCATTCCATATCCACTAGACATACCCAGATTGGGGCTGGTGGCCAGTTACCAGGTGGAGACTGAATGTAGCGTTTAACATGACAAGGGATAAATTTATGCTATTGAACCGGCAAGAAGCGGGAGAGTGTTGAGTCAATGGCCTTGGAATCTGTCGGTCATACAGCCCAATATATGTGACGGGAGATCATGAGCTGTTTAAACAAAAAATACCTTTACTAAAGTTATGGTTTTCAGTAGTAAATAAAAAACGCAAGACTTTATTTTTGCTTTTTTTTTAAGCGAGGGATATATGTGACGGGAGATCATGAGCTGTGTGTATTGGGATTATTCCAGGGGGATGAGAGAATGATAAACTGCGTCTGCAAGGTTGAAGTGGTAAGCGAGGGACTATTGCCCTTGGTCGTAAGAGTGGCCGAAGGCACCTGGTTAGTGGCCACCCAACAAAGGCTGGAATTATCCAGGGTGTGCGGTAACACAGCCGTTGGGATAATTAAGGTGCATCCATCTTTAACTATGATAGAACTGGACAAGGGATGTGAGGCCCAGAGGAAGGGTATGGGGTTAGGGTATGGGGTTACCCGTATATTATCAGGTTAAGGAACGGTATCGAAAGCGCCAGAGTGGGCAAATGTCCAGTTGAATAACCTTACTAACCTCTGGGACCCCCTAGTTCGTCGATCGTCGCCGCGTACCCAATTCAGGTTCCTCAAGGCTCTGAGGGGAGCAAGGAAAATAGATTTGAGAGAATTACAGATCCGATTGGATGGTATAGAGGATACAGAATCTAGGGATAGATCCCATAGATTGGTAATTACGGCTGGGGGAATAAGCATGCTTATAATGGTACCTTTGTTACTGGCAGCAGTTGTGTGGTGTGTAAGAGGGCAAATGAGGTCTAAAGACAATGAGAAGCACCTCGAGGCTATCTACGTTGATGACAAAGGTAGCTTGAGTCCAAACCCACTGGCCGCCCCAAATGACCCCACCTGAAGGAAACCCAGTTCTGGATGAGCAACCGAGGGAAAGCAGCACGCTTTAATTTAATTGAAAAAAAAAATTGAGTTACCTTTATGAACTTGGATTGAAAAAAAAAAAAAACTGAGCGACATTTATAAATTTGGATTGAGAAGATTCTTGAATTATCACTGTAACTTGTTAAAGGGAAAAGAGGCCTTTCATTAATGCATGAAAAAAAAAAAAAAAAACAATTGACTCTGTGGTGAAAAACAATTGACTGTGGTGAAAAATTCTGAGTGAGTGACTTTTCTAATTTCATTGAAAAAAAAAATGTGTAATAATATGGTGGGTGATTGGAAAAACCCTGGTGACTTTTAATTTGGGAAAAAAAAATTTCTGAGTAACTTTTATAATTGTGTATAATTATTTTTTTTAACATTGAAAAAAAGAGTGAACCACTTGCATAATTCTTAAAAAAAAAAAAAAAAAAAAAAAAAAAAAGAACTGTCATAATTGTGTTGAAAAAAAAAGAGAAGGACTATAAAACATAAGTAATGAGACTTTGACCACTTTGGACTTTCCTGGAATTAGAACTTTTTGATTTTTTTACTTTATAAAATGGACTTTTTGAATTTTTGGGACCCAGCTGGTGTGGAGAACCCTCATCTGTGGGGTGGTTGTGAACTCGAGTTCGGACTATATATGCTTACTTTTCTAACATGTGTGCTAACAATGGAAAGGAGAAACAGCAGATGAAACCCAGCTGGTACCGATTGTGGTGAGAGGGTGACGGAACGGAGGTGGTGTAGGCGGATGACTTACACTCATTTGTTTGTAATAAACCAATGAGCCTAAGGGTGGGGCGGAATGTGGCGTGACCACCTCCGGGAGCCGTAGAGCTCCCCATTGGGGGGAGATTAAGACCCCAAAACACTGAATAAGGCTGAGCAACTATGCTTGTATTAACTGTTAAGCATTATGGCATGACCGGGCAGCAGCGGATAACCTTGCTAAAAGGAAGAGTTAAGTTATGAATTTATTGTGAATTTATTGTGTCATGAAACAACAACTAAGGATAATAGTCCACAATAAATAATAGAACAAAATTTGTTGTTATATCATTAGGATATAACAGAGAACCTCTATTAATCTTCTGAAAGTAACTGTTTATTTCAGGTATCTCTTCCACAGCATTGCATTTTATTTTTTAAAGAAATGCATAACCACTATAACTTGTTAACACATAGTACTCCTTTGCACTGATTAACATCATCCTCTGTTAGATCTCTGTTAAGTTTATAAGCATCTAAATGTTGCTTCTTTGTCATTTCATCCCAGTTAGCTTCTTGTAAATTCTTCAAATTAATAGTCCAATTACTAAGTGGCAGATTCAGTTTTAATACCGATATCATTTAGAGTTTTTTCTCACATTCAAACAATTGACATACAGACATATGGATCCCTGGTTAGTTGATGATACTTGCCAAACCTTGCCTCAGGTTATCTGCTTGAAACTTACCAGGTAATATATAAAACATATTCAATATTTTAATGCAATATTTAATTATTTTTAGAATTGCATATGTTGTATAATATAAAGCAATGTTTCTTTGTTAATTTCCCAGTTCTCCCAGGAATGTGATTTCAAGTTTTTAACCAATCACACAATATAGAAAGAAATCTATAATTTTTGCCATGTAATTTAAGAGGAGAAGCTTATTTATTATGAAGCTGACAACCTTTATATGTTTTTTTTACATTTAGTATTGTACACCAAATATAAAATATCTGTATGAATCACCAGCACATCCAGGTACACTTTGGTGTTGACTTTCAAGCCGACTTCGAAGATGTGAGGTGGCATGATGTGGCCCTCATTAAAACCATAATAAAGACCATTACCGTGGCCGGAAACTTTTTTTTCATCATCCTAGCCAAATCTCTGTTATTCATGGCATTCCAGTGATGCATTTTGAGGATGCTTGCAATGATCTTGTTGTCATAACTTGGATCAGTAGAGAGCATGAGTCATACAGCGACACATCTCTGATCTTGCTCGTTAAACATTGTGTCACTTTCAGACATGATAAAAGGCTCCTATCTCTTTTGGGATTTGTACACAACTGGTCAACTAGTAGATGGTCTGCAACAAAAAGAAAAAAATGGTTTTCATCAGATGGAAATGGAATCATGTCTGAATTGATTTTTCCATAAAAGTTTTAAAATAAAGCTGTAGTGTCGGAAATTTATCCTCTTTCAGATAAATTTGACACGAAACTACTAGCCTGCAGAAAAAATAAAAGAATGAAATAAAAAGGAGGTTTTCATCAGATGAAAATGGAATCATGTCAGTCCAGGGTGGAACAATAAAATTGTCTGACAATTTTATCGTTCCACCCTGTATTCCCAGAACTGAAAACATACCAGCCGATGCACTTTCCCGACTCTCGAGGTTGGTGCCCTCACAACTTCTGCCTCTAATAACTTAAAAGACCAATCAGCCCTGGGAAATTTAGATTTAATGTCCAAAAACTTTTCCTGTTTCAAATTCTCCTAATTTCTCCTTCCTGATTCGGAGGGTATCATACTCTGCAACACTGCCACTGGGGTCCCTAGATTCCTGGTACCTTAACAAAGCCAACACACAGTGTTTGAAACACTGCATGCACTACCACACCCAGGCAATGCTGCATCAGTAAAACTTGTTACAGACGTTTTTTTTTTGGGGGGGGGGGCGAACATGTGACAAACTATCACTGGTTGGGCCCATCCTTGCTTTCAGTGTCAACACTCCAAAGTTCACTAACACATCCAAACTCCCCTTGAACATTTCTCCCCTCTTGTAGCACATTTCCCACATGTTCATATAGATATCCTGGGACCGCAGCCTGTAAATTATGGTTATTCTTACATATTAGCATGTGTCAACAATTTCTTCCGGTGGCCTGAAGCCACACTGATAACCGATATACCTGTGGAGACTATTACGGAAGCTTTCATTTCTTCCTGATTGCTTGTTTTAGAGTACCGGAACAAATAACACTGATCGCAAATCAGCAGTTTGAAGCATTTCTTTTTTGTGAATTATGATGAATCTTAGGTACTCAACACAATCACACGATCAGTTATCATCCAGCTTCCAATGGGATGGAAAGGTTTCATAGGTAACTTAAGGTCGCAATTGCATCTTCAGACCCGACAGTTTTGGTCTGAAATGCTACCTTCTATTCTACTCGATTACCATGCTGCCATTAAATCAGATTTAGATTACTCGTCCTCAGAAGTGCTTTGTGGGATGAATCTGGCTTTGCCTGGTATGATATTCACACCTGATAATACACTCAGTACAGATATCCTCTCATACATCTCATGACTTCTGTCATATTATTCAAAGCTGCCTCCTTTGTCTCCTCATCCACAAATGATCTCAGCGCATATCCCTGGAGACATGGGTTGATAGACACCTGTTTTTGTCCAAAATGATGTGGTCCATGGACCTCTACAAATTTTGGCACAAAAAAAAAACAACATTTTAATATGAATGATCGCACCAAAACGATGTCGGTGGACAGACTAAAGAAAGCCCATATTGAGTGTAATACTGCCATGTTGGACGCAGCCAACACACCCACTCACTGACACACATCTCAACAATCAACCCAACTATACAAAACAAGAGCAGGGAGGGTGGTCCACTGGTCCAAGAAACTTTCAAAAGATAACTATACTTAACTTTTCAATCTCCTTCTGTTACATACTTTTAGTAATTTTTTTAACATTTGTGATACACACAATTGTTCTGAGTGGGGAGCCTTGTAGGGGAGCGATAATTTGGCTGCAGGATCTCAATCCCATTGGCAAGAACCAACAAGAGTTCTTACCTACAAAAAGAGAGAGACACAACTTACTAACAACTCGTTTCGTGTGAATACTAGTAAATATACTCTTGACACTACAACTCACGAGAACACAGTCGACATGACACATTCAACTCGACAGCTCGCAAAGAGGAACAAGTGTATTCATTGAAAATTTGCAGAACTAAATTAACATTCTGCCTTTCAAATTTAGTGGGAGAAAGAGCTTTTGAAGTCAATTTGTAATACTATTTCAAAAGTCATTAAGATTCCAGGGCATAAAGTTTAGAAAATGGGGCAATAACTGATAGTCGAATAACTTAGTAAAATTACATTTTTAGTGTCTCTGAACAATCTGTACCTTCTAGGGGAGGAAAAGAATATCATCATTTCATTCAAATAATTAACCTTATTCAGAGTCATTATGTTTATTTGTTTGTATATGAATTTAATTGCATTGAAATATTTAAATGACTTATCCTGCACTAATAACAAAAATGACAAGATTAATTTTAATATAGAAATTACATTTTTGGTTTGCTGTTTTCTATGTTCATTTTCTGCATGTTTTCAATCAAAATGTGTATTTTCATCAGTTACAGGGTTAGGAATCCTTTATTATCTTCATTTTCACATCACTACAGAATACATGTACTGAAAAATCAGATTCAATCACAAAGGGCAGACTGGCTTTTGGACATGGAGATTTGGTGATATGGCATACCTAATAAGACTCCAGTAATTTTTATCAATAAATTTTAATTTCTCTTCTACATTTTCAATCCTATGAAATATCTGTAGCAGTCGACACCCGCTACAAACACAGGCAGGAGCTACTTCTTATGATTCGAGATTTGAAATCCATTTTCTCCCTGGCTTGTCCAATCACAAGCCAGCTCTTTATCATGTGACAGAGTATATAGAAGGTGAAATCTGAAACCATTTACCCTCTTTGATCCTGACCCTGCTGAGCAGTAGACATTAGCCGAGGGCTTTTGCCCCCGGCCGAACGTGAGTACAACAAGCTAGCTATGACTCTCTTCAAACTACCATCTATTTCCACGCGCTATACCCACACAAACTTTATTTACCATTCTACAGGACTACTCTCACCCACGACAACACGTGAACACACTTAATACCTTTGCCCTTTCTTTCTCCTTTAATCGGCTTCCTTCATCCCGGCAACTACTAGCTATAAACATGTGTGTTCTCTCCTCAACCAGCCGGCAATAATTAATTTTATCTTTACACAAGAACACTTCAACCTACTAACCCGTTTCTCTCTTGTACACCCTACTAACGAAGATAACAAATCAAGTTTGGTAATATAGAATGAAACTCCAATTCGTTGTCTCATTTCTGTCTTTTGTTATTGATATGCTAACGCATCAACCATACTTTGCTGTATAACATATTTAATGGCAGAATTCTCCAGTCAAATTTTCTTGGAGTTTGGTGACACTCTGAAGGTTGTTCTTTTATAGATAAATATGAGGGACAATTTGGCAAAAGTGTGGGAATGGCATCATTCCAAACATATGGTACTACGTGCCCGTTCATTAAATGTTGATGTCTCCTTTTTTACGTCTCCAGATTGAAAATGAAGTTCACATATCTAAATAAATAATTTAAAAGACAATCAAAATGTTAAAAAGTAAGAAAAGATAGTAAGCAAACATCTACAGTTCAGGGTGGAGGGGAGGGGGTGTTCGAAGGGGACATTATTATTATTTTCTTCTGATTTTTTTTGTATTTTAACATATTTAAAACTAGAACATTATATTTTCGCAAGATTGGTGGTATTTACTTGATGTGTTTCTAGTATTTTCTTTAATTTTCGATATTTGAGTGATTATCAAGGTTGTAATGAGATTGCAATTTGTTTTGCATTCTAATATACTTGTTTTGTAGTAAAAAAAATGTAAGATATGTTAAAACACAAAAAATATCTATGTTTTTAGAAGAGTAAATTATCTTTTCTTTGGTAACATTTATTTTTAGTATATTTGTTTTTTTCCACCCTGTTTGTATTTTATTGAATCTTGTTAACAATAGCTATTTTTATCCTTTTCTTGTTCTGTTAACTAAAGTTGAATGTACCCTTTATTTTTAGTTCATATTGAAAATTTAATTAAGACCGATTAGTTAATGAATTTTTAAGTTAAATTACCCATTTGTGTTTCTGAAAGGTGTGTGTCGGGGAATGCAGCATTTATTCAACAATTCCTATTTTAGTCAGGTAAATTATTTATAGCTAAAGTGTTAAAACATACAAATAAACGAAAATTTTAACAGAAAAAAATAAATGAAGTTAAAGCTATTATGATTGAATCTCAGTAAAAGTTACATTTGCATTTTCAAGAAAACATAATACCTTTTTTAAAAAAATATACATAACTTTAAAATATTTTGAAATACTTAATTAAAAGTTTTAGTTATTATTGAGAGAACAGAGTGTAAAATTATGTTTTACAATTTTACAAATAAAAAATAAAATGGAATTTTTATCTTTTTCTGATAAACATGTGTGAAAACAAACAGTTAAAAGAAAAACAATTCAGCATAATGTTTGCTGTAATTTCAATAAAAATGATTTTTATTTAATCTATATTGATAATGTTATCAAATATCATGAAATTACTTAAATACAGTTTTAATTAAATACGTTTTTAATTAATAAAAATAACGTCACTTATTTTGCTATATTTTATTGGATTAAAATTATTCCTCCTAATTGCACGTATCCAAATGGAGAATTTTTCTTACTCTTTAAGACAATAAAATATGTGCACTTTTGGGTCATTTTTATAATTTCCGCAGCAACTGGCAAAACAGAACAAAAAACATTTTTCATAAATTGAAAAGAAATGCGATCTCCTATTGCCTACATATTGCTACAACAACATGATGTCATTTTTCAGTTAACAGGCTTTCTCTTTCGGTAGTCTCGGTCTGATCATAAGAACCTGCACTGACAGGAAAGGCAGAGATTTATAATAATGTACTTACATACCTATGTACCTATCTACCCAAGTGTGTCATATTTTTGATGAAATGAGTAAAATAACGTTTCTGTTGGAAAAACTTCACACACACACACACACACACACACACACACACACACACACACACAAAACTTATCTGCCGTTGATTAAATTAGTCATTAAGTATATCACAAGTTAGTCTCTCTGCTTAATTTTTTATAGCATCTACTTGATTTCAAAGTATTTCACATTTTTCTGATTTATCTAAGATGATGCCAATTCTTTCCATTTTACATATTTCTGGACACTTAAGACAATTCAAAACATTTTTTTTCACACACAAAAAAAAAAATGGATAAGTTCCACCAGAGATAATTTCTGAAGTAAACTTGTCAACCAAACAATTCGTCATCGATGTTTAACAATGAGCAACAGCAACAAACCTTGTCTTGACAAAAGCAGATTTTACAAGCAACTGTCACAGACAGACATATTCAAAATCCTCACTATTTCGCATTTCCTAATATACACCTTTCTGTAACAGACTGGCATACTTTCTTTTATTTTGATAAACTTTTTTTGGTTTTCTTCTATTTGAAAAGTCTCCTAAAGAATATTGTTGGCAATTTTGTTTTTGTGCAAAAGAGCATGTGGACAGACATTTGTTCAAAATTGTGAATGCTTTTATTTTGAGAAAAATAGCAAGCGAATCACAAACCACAAATTGACAACACTCTATTTCTGGGCCCAACTCTCTTCTTGATCTACATCAATGATCTTCCAAATCACATCCTAAGATCATTCATAGACATTTATGCTAATGATACTACCATCTATGGCAACACTTGGAAGGCCGTAAATGACCAAGTTTTCTCTGATTCTCTCTCCTCTGACTTTTAGCATGTGTTACAATGGGGAAAGAGGTGGCTGGTTAATTTTAATGCATCTGAAACCAAGCTTCTATCTTTATAACATCAACGCTCTGCTCCCCGTCTGGTATTAATTGAAATGAATGACTCGTCTTATGGATACTTCATGTTTTGTAATGCTTTTGGGTCTGACCTTTAATCATGATCTGAAATGGAACAATGTACATCAAATCTGTTGCTAAGGTCGCTGGAAAAATAGTGGGATCATTCTACCGCTTCAGTAGATATCACTCTGCTGATGCAATTCTTTATCTGTATAAGAGTCAAGCATTTACAAGGATGGAGTACTGTTGCTACATGTGGGCAGGAGCTGCTAGAAGCAGCTTATCCTGCCTTGACAGAGTTCAAAATAGACTTCCTAGCATATTGGAGAATGCCCTTTTCTCTTCCCTGCAACCTCTTTCCCATAAAAGAGACATTGCAAGCTTGTCTCTGCTTTATCATTATTTTTATGGCAAGTGCTCATCTGAGCTCCAATCTATGGTTCCTCCCTGACCAAACTTTCACGAAAAACACTTGTTTAACTGAAATCACTATCAATAATTTCCCTACTCTTTATCTGTGTCTAAACCTAAACGTGGATTCCATGAACAAAGCTTCTTTCTTAGAACTGTACACCTGTGGAAGACTCTTCCATTTCCCTACTTTCCAGCTGACTACAAATTCTTGATGAGTCGGACTCCTTAAGTAATCCAATTTACCAAATTTCCACTACTAACGATTATTGTCTCATTGACTATTGTACACTCCTCAAGTGGCCGCTGGGCCTTGATAAGTGGTGATTCCTTTGTACAAAAAAAACCCCCCATCCAAACAAGGGCATATTTGTAGCAGACAGAATTGCAAAGAACATCAGCAGGAGCAAATTCTCACGGCTCAAAATTTTGAATATACTTCCTTTTTGACTTGTCCAAACAGAAGTCAGCTTTTAGTCATAGAACTGAATTTTAAAAAAATTAAACACACAGTAATTCTTTCTCTCTTTTTTCCTGGACCTTGGAATGAAGACATCTCCACTTGGCACAGATCAATCCTCAACAATTCTCTTGGGACACCACACAATCCACCCCAACCTTTCCAGCCCAGGGTTCGACTAAAATGAGGAGACAATGAATCCAGCATGGAAACCGGACTGCAATAAATGAACTCTCATCTCCGTATAGCACTGTCTCTAATCTTCTGTGCACATCCATACAGATGAACTCACATTTCTACGACGAACTTAGATACAAACATACATGAACTCTTTCTCTTTCAACAGGCCTGTCTAATTATTCATCAATGTCTCTACACAGGAACTCTTTCTACTACAAATCTGTTCTAATGAAGATAATCAATAAAGTCGTTATTAAATGTTAGAAAGTTGAAATTACAGAGAGTAGCAAATGTGATTGAAAAGACTCATATAATATCTGAAGCTTTCTCTTCCACCAGCTCACAGTTAAACGTGTGATAACTCTGGTGTTAATACACCATCCAGTTCTGATTCTGATAATGGAAGTGCAGTACCAGATAAGCAACAGCTCACCCAGTCAACATTCGAGCATACTGATCTAAGGTATGTTCTACCTTGTCATCTCTGGTGATTCTGCTGATTGGAGAGAATTAAATAAAACACAATATATTAATATTAATATAGTTTCAAAAGGTTCAGTTTAGCTGACGGATTATGTGTTACATGATAAGGGCTGTCCCCTTTTCATGTAAGTATAAAAATGGAGAATTTACTTTAAAATGAAAATGAAATAGCATAGGCGGAATTCAAACCTCGTAATCTAGTTTAGAAATAGATTACGTGTGAGAATTTAAAAATGTAAAACAAACATTTGTTTAGAATATATATAAATATTTCAAGGAAAGAATGTTAACTATCAAGTTTGTTATGAAATTTTAAATTGAAAGAATGCAGATTATAAGATAATGTTTTTAACATATTGGAAAAATAGGTTACTGAGAAATAGGAAAAGTTTTGGACACGTATGTCCAGAACACGTCATGACGTCACGGAAAATAGAAAGTTCTAGGAATAGAGAAAAAATTTAGTTAGAGTTAGTCAGTCAGTGAGAAAACTCAGAGACAGTCAGACGTCTAGAAGCGAGACGTCACTTCAAGAAAAAAATGTGAAACTTTGAATTCTTGATGATGGAATCACGGCCGTGTGAAGAATAAACCATCAAGTGTTTTTTTTTGTAAAGCTCGTCTTGTGTCTTATGATTCTTACAAAAAGGTAAAGTCCAATTGTATTATATATTTGTGTTATATGTCTTTACATGCACGTCTCAACATCATCATGTCCAAACTGTCTGAACACTATATCCCTTCACTCCAAGAGCTTTCTTCTTCTTCCATTCAACACAAGGAATGAACTTTTAATATATAAGAATCTCTTATAACATGAACAATATCTATCTAGTCTCTTACAACATCTCTTTCTCTCTCTCTGAGTCTTACAACATCCCTCACTGTAATAAGACTCTTTCTAAGCATCTCTTCCTAAGACTCTCTCAATGAAACCCCTATATAACATATGATTTCCCATGAAACCAGGAAAACTCACAATGGAAATTTTCAAGAATTGAACATTTTATACTGAAAAATAACAAAACTGTTGTTCTTGGCTTTGTTCATTAGTGAAAGCAAAAGTTGTGGAGACTTGTCTTCGTTCCTAGGATTTGGTAACCAGTGAAGCAAACTTTGAAGACACATGAATAATCAACTTATCAGAAGAAGTGTATGATGGTGTGGCTTGATAAATGCTCAAGCAATCCTGTTGACTTACAATCAAGTAAACTAATTCGGGAAGAACAGACATATTAGATGGCAGATTTATTTTACTTAATTCACTTTTTGGCTGAGGGGAATCTGGCTTTCCATGGCACAAATGAAAAGCTTGGTGACACCAGAAAAAGAAATTTGAACAAATTTATCAACCTTCTTACTAAGTCTATATGGAACAAAAACATTACCAAAGTTCTTGTATCAGAATATTATAGCATAATACTAGATTGCACACCTGATATCAGTCATGCAACTAAGAGAGTTGAATTTACAGAGGATATAGAGCAGAAATTTTTAAACACTGTTGAGTTTCTTGATGCGTGTGATACAACTGAAAAATGCCTTTTTGACAACATGGTCAACTTCCTTGCTAAGTATGACATTGCTATAAAAGACTTATGGTCAAGGATATGATAGTGGATCCAACATGCGGGGAAAAAAATCATGGCGTGCCGATGCATTTATTGAAGTCAATAAAAAGCTCTATATATGCCATGTAACCTGATCTGATAATTACTGATGCTGCAAGATCGTTGGTTACTTTTATTTATTTCTTTGACTACCTGCAATGTGTGTACAATTTATTTGCCATATCAACAAAGCGACAGGCTCTTCTGAAAAAAACATGTGAGCCATTTTATATCTAAAAGCCTTCCGGGCATAAGATAGGAAGCAAAGGCGAAAGTTGTTGTGTTTTCTTCAATTGTCCAACAATTGAAGTTCAAAACGAATGTATTTGGATAGCTGAGATGGATTTATCACCAAGATATGTCAAGTTTTAACCACTGAAATCAGGAGCTGGTGTTCCCTTGTTTGATTACTTGGTATAACTTGCTGTTTTAAATAAACATTATAAGTAAAGGGCAACAGAGTTCTTTGGTATGCAGATTTCTCATGTCGAGGTTGGCATGTCATTTGTTTCACAACACAAGTAAGGAAGGACTTGTAGAAGTTGAAGTTAAAGCAAGAGAATTAACAGATAAGTTCGAAGTAGTTGTGCCTGTTCAGAGTCAAGAAGAAGAAAGAAATATTTCTTCAGATTTCGACAGATGAGTCAGAATGGTGGAGAAATGTTTCACCAAGATTTTTTCTATCCACTCATGGATACAATTTCATCAAGTATTCAAGAACAGTTTGAAAACATGATTTTAAATCTAAGTACAAGTAATATGAAAGCTGCAATAACCTTGGACATGTTGCTGTGCTGCTTTCGCAAAAGTTGTTGGAGAGGGTTAGGGTTAGGGTTAGGGTTAACTACAAGAAACTTGAAAGAGAAATTATCGATTTCATCAAACTCATGAGCAGTAAGAAATGTATTACATTTCTGACTACTGAATGTGTAAATTATATAAAAAAAACACACACTTGTCGCTTTATATCCAAACAGAGCTGTTGCACTCAGAACTGTAACCATATTTCCAATTACAGTGGCATCCTGTGTGCACTTTCTTTAAATTGAAACTAATTAAAACTTTCTTTGGAACTCCATGTCTCAGGAAAGACTGGTTGGCTTATCTGTTATAAGCATCAAAAGTGAGAAATTAACATGGAAAATTGAATACAGCAGCTTGCCACAGAAAAAGCCAGAAAAGTGAAATTTTAATGATAAGGTTGGCAGGGGCACAAATTTTCTTCATTGTAATTTTTAGTAAAATCTTTTTATTTTTTTGATTGACTAAAGTTTTCTTTCAATTGTATTTGTTGCTTCAGCATGCACAAACTTTTTGTGTGATTTAAAACCTTTTTTGATATCATTTTTAAGGAGTTTTCATCGAAAGGGTGCTTTTATAAATATGCATATTCTTGTAAATATTTTCACAGACTTTAAAAATATTTCATGAACCATTAATTTAAGTACTCACATGCATTTCAGTACACAACACACATACAAATTAACATGTAGTATATAATAAAAATATTTTTATCTGCTTTTTTATTTATCATCCAAGAGAATACAAATAATGATGCACCTAAAAAGACCTGTTTGCCTTTTCATTATTTACCATCCAAGTGACTTCCATGTTTAACATAAATAAAGGACAAAGTTATCTTTATTTGAATCAACAAATAAGTTTTGAATAGTTTTCATTTCTGCTTTTTTTTTTCCCCCCCTTGCCGATATATTGGATTCTGACATTTGTTTTTATTTATTGTTAACAGATTTATGAAATAATCACATTATTCAATGAACCGTTTACAGAATGTTGAAGTACAGAAATAATCTTTAAATATTTCCTTGAGATAATCAGGGAGTTACTTCGTTGTAAAAGTATAAGATAAGTATTGTTGTTAGTTCAGACTAACACCAAAATTTACAAAAAACAAAAAAACTCACACATTTTCTTTATAAGTGATAAAGTTTGTGTTTATCGAATCTTAGTGGGTGTGTAGGGGTCTTTTAGCACTTCATGACTTTCTCCTACATTGTAACATTTTAAAATGACTTGGTTACTTTTAGCAACATTCAGTTACTACTAATATTGTTTTGATTTGATTAGTTTTTTTCTTTCCCCCTTTATATCAACACTTTCTGACACTCCCTCTATTTTTAAAAATAAATTTCTGATTTTTGAGAGGATATGAAACTTTCTGCAGCAAAATTCTTTTGAAATTTGAGTTGAAGTTTTTGAAAATTCCTTGTAGTGAAGTAGAAAAAAAAGAAATTAAAAAAAAATATATAAGACACAGCTGTTCCTTCCAAAAGGTCGAGCTCTTCAACGTCCAAAAATATTTCACCGTCACAAAAAGAATTCGCTGTCACTTCTTCCAACCGTCGGTTCACTCTCTGTGCTCTTCACCCCTGCTTAAAAAAAAGTACCGTTTATATGCTGCCCATTTCTCCACTTATGCAAATTGACTATCAACCAGAGCCATCTAGTTTTCCATTTCTCCAAACAGCCAATTTGCAAAGGGGGACAACTCAAACCACACACCCCCTTGATCTACACGATCATCACATGTCAACCCATCACGTAGTCGCTCGACCAACATGGCGGCCGTCTTTCTCGCTGCGATCTCTGCGGAGCCTCTACTACCGGCCGCACATCAAGGATGTGTCGAGGGATGCCGTCGATAGATACATTGTTCGGGGACTGGACACTTGTCACAATGCCCCTCCCGCAGCGTGTGGTACAGCGAGCATCAGGCGGTTTGATCCACACTTCCTCTCCCACTCGCACAGTCGCTCGCTTCTCGCCTTCCTCCGCGGGTACCTGTGCAGTTCGGGGATGCCACCACTCGTACTTGAAGACTGCCCTCTGCGGCACTGACTCCACTTTTTGCCCTGACTTTGGAGCCATATTATACCAGAAGACAGCTTCTGGCAGCGAAATCTGGCCCCTTTCAGCTATAGCCTTAATGGTCCTGTGATGCCGCTCCACAATTCCGTTTCCGCTTGGTCTATATGCAGCCCTGAAATAGCGCCGCACTCCCCACTCATCCAACACATTCTCCATGGCAGCTGAGCGAAAGGCAGTTCCATTGTCCATTAGCACTTCCGTCACTGGACCCCTCTCCAAAAACACCTCTTCCAAGACCTTTGCAATTTCACCTGCATTTTCCGCCTTGATTTCCCTCCAAATGGCTACTCTTCCTGGTCTGCAGTCAACCAGTGACAGATATGGCCTCTGTCGATAGTGCGTTACGTCTATCGCCAACCTGCTCCAGTTCTCTGCCACCTGAACCTCACCAGCTTCGTGTCTACTCGGCGCAGGGTCGATTGATTGACACTGGCTGCATCTCTCAATCACTGTCCTAACGGCCTCCTTTGTGATTCTGGGGTCCACCTTCCTGGCCAAGAACAAGGTTCTATCCACTCCAAAATGGTGCATGTCATGCAAATCCTTCAGAGTGTCTTCATTCAAACAACATATTGCAACAGCCGCCTCATTCGGCGCCTTTAGCCAGGTCTTCCGCACCCTCGTCATCACATCTGCTCTGTTCTTCGCTGAAGGACCCTAAGTTGAAGATCAAATTCCCTAATCATCATCAATCGACGCTTTACTAGCATCTTGGCAGCGCCTTTCGTCTTCACCCTCCTTTCTCCTGTAGCTTCGGACTGGATCCAAGAGAACACAGTGGCTGAGTCAGTCCTCACCTCAACATTCTGTAGCCCCCATTTCAAGGCTAAGTTGATGCCCTTCATAACCGCATCCAGTTCCGCCACATTTATGTGAGCCATGTCGTCCTTCTTCCGCAACCAAGCAGCATCTTTTGCAGTAACACCACCTATCTCCAAGGTGACCCCCACTTCTATACAGCTTGCATCACACCACACAACACCTTCTGCACTGTTGGGTACATGCCAAACACCTCTCACTGGATCCTCCCTCTTCACCTCTTCAATAATCTCTTTCATAATGTTCACAGTCTCTTTATCAACTCCATCCTCCCACTTCGCTCCACTAGCTCGCCTTTTGATATAGCTACATGCAGTCCGTAGCCATCCTGCAATAGGGTAATGGCCCACCAGTCTTCCGCATATTGAGAAGAGTTCTCGCCTGCTCAATTTTTCCGACACCTCCGGGATCTCATTTCCCCTCCGGAACACTAGCCGTCTTATCTGGTCCTTTCTTAGTTGGAGCCCTAACACAGCTCCTCACTCCAACGATTCCGGGCGTTTTGTAATTAGCCCAAAGCTGTTGAGGTGTTTTACTACGTCCTCTGCAGTTGTTACCGTCTCATCCACCAAAATATCATCAATGTAGGAACTGGTGGCTCTTCTGACTGCGTCCTCCTTGCTTAGCACCGTTTTGAGGATCGCTGCCATGATTTTTGGTGCAGAATTCAGGCCAAAACCCAACCTAGTCAGGCAGTACGTTCGGCCCTTGTATCAGCTGGTATTTCCAGAATTTCTTTGAAATGTGGATCTGTAGGTATGCAGATTTTAAATCCACAATCGTCACAGCCTTCTGAATCTGCCTCCACTCTTGCATGGTCTCTCCGCACACGTCCATCACATCGCCTCCCGTGTGACACACAACGTGTACGTTCAGCTCCCTGAAGTCCAGTACTGGCCGAACTTTTTGTTTTGTGGGCAGAACAACCGCCATTAACGGCAGCACACCTTCCACCTTCTCCGTCCATGGTCTTAAAATCCCCTCTGAGATCCATCGGTCCACCTCCTTCCCAAATTCAACTCTTGTGCCTCCTCGCAACGTATGCTCGTAGCATTCCACTCTGTTGTTCAGTATGGGAGGTTCTCCCTTCCATGCCCACTTGACTGTCCATTTCTCACCATCAAAGTGTGCAGAGAAATCTTGGTCCTCTATCGTGCAACTTTTGTCTAACCCGGCCGTTCCTGTGACACCTTTTTCGAATTGCACACCTGCAGCCCCTTGATGTTCTCCAAATCTCACGGAGTTCCTATATACCGTAACGCCCCCTAGTCGAGCAATTGCGTCCATCCCTAGCACCACATCAACACCCGTGACAATTTTGTTAATAACAATCGCCTGGATCTTTAGTGACATCCCACGTACCATCAACCGAACGATACTTGTGCCATTGCACTTCACCTCTCTGCCATCAACTGCCGTAATGCTGCTGGTTCCATTGCATGTGTCAACCATGTCTTTGGTGACAATTGTTGAAGTACAGCCCGTGTCGACAAGGGCTTTTTCACTTCGTCTATTTAGGGTCACCTCTACTTGTGGTGACATACCCTGAAGCGCTTTCATCGAATAAGTGGGGTAGCCACCGGCGCAGAGGCTTCCCCCTGTTCATTTCCCTGGGGGCAGAATCTGCTGATGTGGCCGACTTCCCCACAGCGGTAACACGTGACTTCTGGCTTTGGCTCCCTGCACTCCCTCGCCATATGGAGGCCTTGGCATCGGTAGCATCTGCCAGAGAACCTGGGTCTCTGCCACAGTCCTCCTTGCTTTTCGTCCTTCACAATTTCCTGCTGCAGTTTGCTTCGTTGAGCAACAGCTACGATTCCCTGCTCACTCTCTTTTTTCCTGGCCAGCACCCTAGCCTGTGTAATCAACTCCGCCACCTCCATAGTATTTACACCGGGCAGTTGCTGCAGAGCTATAGAAATATGGTCCGGGAAGCCATTGATAAAGCCCATCTTAACCATCTGTCAACGGCCTCCTCCATTGAATCCTGCTAGTCCCGTCAACCTCCTGATATTGTTGGCGTAAACATCGACAGGCTCTCCGGTCCACACCATATGGCTTAGTTTGCCATATGCCACAAATGGTCCTTCGGTAAATGCTTCCTTCAACTTTTCCTCAATGGCGTCAACAGACAGTCGATCCTCCTCCCGCATCTCCAGATATAGGGCCAGAGCATCACCATCAAGATACAGCGGTATCAAGCTGGCTACATCTGCGATGTCCTGCAACTTAGCGACAAGTTTAACCTTGGTCAGCCAGGTTATAACATCTCCCTCTCCAGAGAACATCTTAAGCATTTCACTGCTGATCCTCTTTGCTTCCATAGTTCCCGCCGAATTAGCTTGTAGTGAAGTAGAAAAAAAAGAAATTAAAAAAAATATATAAGACACAGCTGTTCCTTCCAAAAGGTCGAGCTCTTCAATGTCCAAAAATAATTCACCGTCACAAAAAGAATTCGCTGTCACTTATTCCAACCGTTGTTTCACTCTCTGTGCTCTTCACCCCTGCTTAAAAAAAAGTACCGTTTATATGCTGCCCATTTCTCCACTTATGCAAATTGACTATCAACCAGAGCCATCTAGTTTTCCATTTCTCCAAACAGCCAATTTGCAAACTGACATACTTGAACCAATGAGAATTCAAAGGGGGACAACTCAAACCACACAGAGCCATCTAGTTTTCCATTTCTCCAAACAGCCAATTTGCAAAGGGGGACAACTCAAACCACATAACTTATAAAAGATAAGAAATGCACTGAAATCATAATGAAAATAGGTAAGAAATACCAAAAAGTAGGTAAAAGTTGTGAACACAAAATATCTGCATTTGAAATACAATTTATTGTGGGTTTAGTATGTAGCCATCTAAAGATGCAGTACGAGAGATTTAAGCTGATAAATAATATGCTGTGTGCCCTAAAATCAGCCTCTCTAACAATATATCCTGCAGCTCAAAAAAATGGCAATTACAACCTGGTTATGAACCAACAAACAATGTGTAACATCATGAGGCTACAAAAACCTAGAAAACGATGTGAACCAATTTATTATGGCTTTAAACAAAGTCTACACAATTCACATCGTTGCCCGAATTAGACACCTCTCCTAATCTGGAAGGCGAATTTGTTGAGTCTGTGAAAGATTTATGCAACCAAGGTATCTTTCAGCAGATAGTGGACTATAAACAGGATATGTCCACCTTCGAACAACTGAAAGAATATCTACTAGCAACCCATCGTTGCCAGATGACCATTTTTCAACACCTTAGCTGATCCTGGGACCTGGAATGATGAGACAGTAAAAAATTAAGAAATTTTACAGGCCAACTCAAAACAATTACAGAAGTGGCCGTCCACATTAAAAAAAAAAAAAAAAAAAAAAAACACTAAATTAACTGCTGATGGATTTATTTCCATCATAGGCACGATGTTCATGAGTGAGAAAGTAAAAGTCTCGAATGTAAACCTCTACCCTCACCTTGTCAAAATAATTGATAACCACTATACTGTGGTTGGTCCAGTGTATGAAGCCCAACAATACCTAGATCGTGGTGTAAAATTGAATGACATGACTTCACATGAAATTGTGTATTACTCACAAAAATAACGACGTATTAGTAAAAAAAATGCACCATTGAAAACAAATTAGCCAACCTGATTCCTCAGACAGCCTTATCCCCACCAGATAAGCATAACCAATCAACCCGAATAGGGCCACCCTCAGTTAAGTGAAGACCATCAACACACATCAAGTATCTCTGTGTGCTAAAACTTGGAGGCTGACCTTGCTTCCATGGATACAACTGCCCATATCAACACCTACCTCATACTCAACTGACCCATATCACAGCAACCAATGATGACACACCTTCCATAGAGGATCAGAATTTTCACCGGTCAGAATGAAATGTGATGCCTCATTTGACCCACTCCTACACTGGTCATCACCTCTTCAATTTTTAAGGCCTCACTCACCATTCACCACTCGTTCACTCCACCTTCAACATCAAAGACATACACTTCTCTGGCATCGCAATGCTAGACTCTGGGTGCTCAACCTGCATCATACCAATATCTCAGCTATCTAACGAAACTAAGAAACACATGACCTGATCTGAAGTTTGAGTGAAAGGGATCAACGCAAGCATCATTACTCTTGACGAACTGACTTGTAACATCACGATTGGCAGTCTAAGCTCACTCATGTTCAACAAAATCAATGTATTGATAATGACCCAAAATACACCAGTCTTAATCGGCCAAAATATCCTATATTACAACACACATAGCCACTATCATACCACCAATGTCATCAACCCACATTCCTATGTATGGCACCTAAACTGACATCATCCAGAAGCACCTGATTATGGAATCACAACCAAGAGAAAAAACTGATCTGGCTGAAGCATAGCATGGGTCTATCACTACCAAACCATTCAAACCAAGATGAATTAGAGGCTATTGCAAACCTACTCATTAGCTATGCCAACATTATCAGTATCGAAAATAGCATTCATCTAACTCCTTTGCATATCAACCAATGGGCAGTCTCACAGTCAGAAACATCTTGGAAGCTGAAATTAACTCCAAAATTAATGTCTAGCAAATTTTTGAAAACTCTAGCAACCTCAAAAGTTTTAATAGTTCAGTGTTCACTGTATGAGTCAATCTGGACCCTTACCCAATGCCAATGATCGACCACTCAAACAAAATCAGCAAAGGCAACGTAAACTTCGCTTCCCTTGTAGCGGCTCCTAACAAATTGAAATCAACAAGCAAGACTGATACAAAATGGAATTGATACAGAAGGACCAATGCTATCAATACACATGCCTGACCTCTGCCGGACAAATCTCCTGTTGTGTAGCATAAGGCCTAGCCACAGTCACATCACATAACATTTTATTCTATATTGATAACAACTGGATCCATGCTAAAATATTTAAAGAATACATACTCTTCCTCAAACAACTTTTTATTGACTTACAAAATTCGGATTTAAGATTAAACTCAGATAAATGCTCTTTCTTCATGCCTGAGACAAAACTCCTTGGACATATAGCGAGGGATTCAAGGCCGATCCTGAATATGTTTGTACCATCAGAGAAATGAAGTCACCAACATCAAAAAGAGAATTACAAAGCCTTATCAGTCAGTTAGTGTGGATCAGACAATTCCTTGAAACAGGTCTACACAGACAAATTAAGTCAGATACGTTCTCAAAACTCATGGCTCCCATACACAAATTCAATAATGTTAATAAACCAATTTATCTTGATAGAGAATGCCAACAGAGCCTTTAGAAAAATCAAAGAACAGCTCTCCTCACCACCTGTCATCTCATTCCCGGACATCTCCAAACTTTTCATACTATGTTGCATGTAGAGCAATTTTAATGCAAGAGGCCAACAACAAGAAGAAAAATATCACAGCAGTCATTTCCCATACATTCAACTCCACAGAACAGAAATGGTCCACGACGGAATGAGAGGCATATGCTGTAAAATTAGCAATACTGAAATTTGATTATTTCCTATGCAACCGCCCTTTTATTATCTTAATATACAACAGATCATTGACATACTTGAACCAATGAGAATTCAATAATGCCAAGATATGGTGATGGCAAGAAGAGATCTCATGCCCTGTTTGTTTTTTAACATGATCCACATGTCGCCTTACCACTGTCCTCAACTCTAGTTCAGTTTCATATGACACTGGACCTGTCCATCTCTTGACCACTCCCTTTTATCATCTTGGTCCAGTATAGAAATTTTTTGCAAAGACTAATTCGTCTCCTCTAAATTCTTATATAGTCAGAGAGTTGTCACATTTTTTTGATTAATTGGTGTTTTCTCATGCGCTCCCTTTACTGTAGTTTCCTGTGGAATAATCCAATCCAAAATCGTCTTTATTTTCCAGTTCATTGCCACTGATATGATGATGACCATTTGTGGCATAGGGAGAACAAGAACAACTTAGTTTTGAACTTAAGGAGACTTACTCATGACTCATTTTCCTGATCCCTTCCTTAAAATTCACACATATCTTGTGGCCAATCCATTTGGAAAGGGGTGTTTTGGTGATGTTATAGTTGGACATAAAGGCTTGGAATTCCTCACCTTAAATTCTATTTCCTAGACACCAAAAATAGGTTCTGCTCAGCCTTTTCATTTTTACAATTTCTGGATGTTCCTCATGGAGCACCTCCATGAGTTCTTTTCACCCTTGCATGGGTACCATTACTTGTTTTCCCCACAGTAAGCATTTTTCCACCATTCCCAATTCATGTCTTCTATTGAAGAAAGGGTGCCAATTTTCTGTAGTAGGACACTTGTCTGGCTATCCATTTTTTTTTTTACATAGTTCAGCACCTGTTTTAGGAGTTTGTCCTTTTTTGTCCACCTGGTGATTTCTTGGTAGGTAACAAGAGTATGATCTAGGTATTCTAGCAATAGGATGTGCTCCTCTGGTATGGACACTTCTCACAGTTTTATAGGCCTGGACAACTTACTCAAGCCATCTAGATTTCCATTTTTTCTTTCTTCTCAATATCTGGTATGAATATGCAGATAGGATTACCACCTACTATTGAATTCTTGCTGAACTGATTTCTAGAATTTTCTTATTTTCTTTAAAATATTCCAAAAATGGTTTATGGTCGGTATATAATGTCAAGGGCCTTCCATACAGATATTGGAAATCTACTGCCAATGCCTCCTTGTCAATTTAAGCATAATTTTTTTCTGCTGGTACCAGGGTCCTTGATACAAAAGTTATTGGTCTTTCAGATCTTCCATGATGCGAGATAGTACAGCTCCCACCCCATATGGAGAAGCATCACACGCCACTGTAACTGCTTCATTTTGGGAATTTAATTGTTCCTTTGCTTCTTCCCATGTTTGTTCTTGTTTTGATGTCCACTTCCATTTTGCTTCCTTCTTCAATAACTGATGGAGCCAGAATGTTTTAAATGTTTGTAATGTACTGGGTATGGTAATTTATCTTACCCCAAAAGGCTTGTAACTTCTTTACTGATGTTGGGTGTGGTACCTTGTTGATAGATTTCACTTTCTTTTCTGCTTTCTTTGTTTACTATGTGGCCAAGATATAATATCGTAGGGACTAAAAATTTGCATTTTTCCTAGTTTTATTCTAAAATTTTCCAGCCTGTTCAAGACTTCCTCCAGAGCCTTAAGTGTTTTTTCCTGGTTTTGCCTGTCAGTAGAAGGTCATCAATTCTAATAATTACATTTTCAATTTCCTACAAAATGTTTTCCATAGTTCTTTGAAATACTCCTGGGGCTGCTTTCAACCCATAGCACAACCTGTTGTATATGAAAAACCCTTTATGAGTATTGATGGTTGTTAATTTCCTTGATTTTTCATCCAGCAATAATTGCTGGTAGGCTTGGCTTAAATCTAACTTAGTATAGGATTTATCTCCTCTCAATGTTGCATCTTCTATTTTCGGTATTGGATAATTATCCAATTTAGTGACTAGAGTGATTGTCATTTTATAGTCACCACAAACACACACAGGCTGATCAGATTTTAAAATTGAGACATGCTTTTGAGGGCCCCAGCACATTTTTTTTTAATTTTCAGTTCCATTATTGTTACAGATGCTCTTGTATCTATCTCCATAGACACCCTCTTGTCACAAATATTGATATCCAGTAATAGGGGTTAACTTTTTCCAGTTGTGCTCTGATTCTATTAATGATATAAACTTCCTCAGAACTATTTAAGTTTGTGCCTCACCATATTCTTTTCTTTTTAACAATATCGGTGGGTTTCTTTTTCATGTTTAATTTAAAACAGTTATCCGTTATGTGTCCTAATCTCTTACAAAAGGGCATTTACTTCATGTGTTCCCCCGTAACAGTTACACTTTTCTTCAAACTCTTCCTCTAGTATGGGCTCATGTTTTATTTTTTCGGTTTTTCCCATGCGGTGGTGCAAAAATATTGTTTACTTGCATTTTTTTGTTTGAATGTGTTGTAAATGTTTGGAAGCAGACTCCATGTTGACTGTTAGATTTAGGGTCTCGTTAAAGGTGATGGTGTCTCTCTTTGCAAAAAGTCTCCTTTAAATGTTATCATCGTTTACTCCATTTCATCTAAAAACGTTACAAAACAGCAATTTTCAGACATGCTTCTTAATTCAGCCACGTAATCTGTGATCGACTCTCCCAATTGACAATTTCTTGTATAAAATTTTGTTCTCAGAACGATTACAGACAGCTTCAGGCTAAAGTACTTTTTCATCAGTCTAACAAGTTCATCAAATTCTTTGTCTTTTGTTTTTTCTAGAGCTAATAAACTTGACATTTGTTTATAAACTTTCTTGCCATAAACCAACAAAAGAATAGCTCATTTTTTTTAACACCTTCTATATTGATTGGAATGTTGTTCGCTTCGAAAAAAATGTCCCAAATGTTCAATGTACTGGTCCCATTGATCATTTGAACTATCAAACACTTACAATCGACTGATGATAGCCATAATTCATTCTAATTCTAAGCCATTCAAGCTTATCTTCATAGATTCGTTATAATGTCTAATTCGAAAGAAAAACAATACATCCTCAGAATATCTGATAGTTTCAGACATACTGTGCTGCCCATTGATTTTAACAGTTCTTTATTCTACGCATAGTATCTTCTGACCAAGGCACACATATCACTGTAAAAGTCTGCTGACAATTCTGGTATGCAAATTAACGCCTTGCTAAAGCAGGTTTACCACTACGTCACCCTGGCCAATGACGAAGCTGATCACCAACTGAGGAATAACACGTCACCTTACCTACAAAAGGCCTGATACAAGTAAGTGACAAAGTTTTACTCCATCAACCCCAATCAACTATGGCCCACCTGCCCTGAGTAGGAGACTTCACAATTACTAAAACAAATGATATGTGTCTGGTACAAAAATAAAAATGGCATTACAGGCTGGATTTATTGGGCACACCACATCTTTCTACACAACCTTCCCACCCCCGACCATGCAACAACCACTAACACTACTTCTCACATATCCTCCAAACAACCCAACACCTAACCCTGAACAGAATCTCATGGTATCCTCACAAAAGGACAAAACCAACCAAAAAGACAACTTCCCATACACTTCAAGGACTTCATTATGAAACTACCTACCTTTATTATGAAACTACCTACCTTTATTATGAAACTACCTATTAGTACACACAACACAGACTGTAAATCTGACTGAGATTTGGGAGAGCGTTGTTATAAAACAAAATAATACATATCTCCCCTAATTTACAGACAAAAATATAAGCTAGTAATGGCAGCACCAAAAAAAGAATTGCTTGTTGTTGTAATTTGACTGCATGTGAAAATGCTGAAGACTTTTTTCACCATATTGTCAATGTTTGGTTTTGCAAGTAGAAATCATGAAGGAGTTTATTTGACTTAATTATTTTAAGCTCGATTTATGATTTTGACAGACTGGCAGAACATCCTATTGTTGAATAAAAAGGAATGTTTTTTTTTTGTTTTTTTATTACATTTTCACCCCAAACAAGGCAAATTGCCACTTTGGTGTAGGGAGCTACTATCAGGGGCAACAACTACTGGGGTACTATGTAGGGATTTGGCCAGCAAGATGTCGGTTCACGTTACACTTGAACTTCTGCACGTCAGTACTGTTCGGGAAGCAGGGACCTGGAATGGAATTCCAAAGTATAGCGGTTCTGGGGAAGAAACTATTGGAGTAGAAAGATCTTTTACATCTAGGGATCTCTACAGTGTGGGGGTGGGATTTAGCGGTCTGTCAGGTTTGTCGAGGGTGCTCACGTCGTGGGGGCACAAGTGATTGCAGTTCGTCAGAGCATTCACCACCAAAATACTTGTAGTAAAGGCAGAGGGATGCAACATTTCGTCAATGGGACAGAGGCTAAAGCTTAGATGCCAGTTTAGGGCCTATCAGGTTTGCGACTCTCTTTTGAACTTTGTCAAGGAGCGCGAGACTAGTAGCAGATGCACCCGCCCAAATGTGACAGCAATACTCCGTACATGGGCAAATGGTGGCCTTATAGAGGTACAGGATACTTTCAGGTGTTAGTAGCTGTCTAGCACGGTAGAGAGAGCCCACCTTTCTTGCAGCGGCCCTGGCAATGCCTTCAATGTAATTGTTCCAACTCATGTTTCCTGTGAACGTTAGGCCAAGGAGTTTGAAAGATGTACTCTCAGATAAAGAGTCGTTGGCCATTGCTATAGATGGTAGAGAGGGTTTCTTGTAATTATTGAATGAAACTAGTTTAGTCTTGGTGGCATTGAACGTGACCAACCATTTTTGTCCCCATTCCACTACAGATTGGAGGTCTTCCTCAAGTGTTTCTGCCATTTTTTTTAGAAATTTGTTCATTCGTCTTCCTGTCGTGCCTGCCATAGAGTGTAGTGTCATCAGCATATATACCCATCTCAGAGGCAATTTTGTCGGGGAGGTCATTTATGAATATCAGGAACAATAGAGGTCCAAGGATAGATCCCTGGGGCACTCCCGCATTTATATCATATTGTTTAGATGTACGACCGTCGAGGACAACCTGGATTTTTCTCTTATCTAAGAAGGATTTAATTATGTTAAGTATTCTACCAGTGATACCGTATGATCTAATTTTTCTGAGGAGACCCTCATGCCATACCCTGTCAAAAGCCTTAGATATATCTAAAGCTACCGCTCTGCCCTCCCCCGCTTTGTCCAGTGAATGGTATATACGTTCAGAGATTACAGTTAGGATGTCTGCTGTGGAACGGGCTTGTCTAAATCCATATTGTTGTTCAGTCAAAATTTTAGCATCTGTAAGGTGACGAACTAGAGCATGGTTAATTAAGGTCTCAAATATTTTGGCAAAAAGTGGGAGGAGGCTAATGGGGCGATAATTTGATGGGTCAGTCCTTTCGCCAGAATTCTTGAATACTGGTACAACAGAAGCAGTTTTCCAACAGCCCGGAAAGCAAGCTTCATTAATGTAATTGTGATTGGAGACTATCATGAATGTGTTGGGATTGGTCTGGGGTAGTCAAGTGTTTTTTGAAGAGATAACACCTCATTGAATGATGTGTGAGGAGAACATATGTAACATTGAGCAATCACCATTTCCTTGTCATCATGCCAATTCTATCAGATGTTTACAATTATATCCATGTATTCTATATAAATAGAAACATTTGGCTTATCACAGGATTCAAGTTTGCAGCATTAAGCCAGCCAAAAACACATTTGGCCCAATAGTCAACAGCACTTCTAACCTCTTGATACTAAACCCAAAATAAAAAAATATAAATTTAATCTCTCTGCTTATTCTTATTTATAGCAAATGTAAGAAACAAAATAAAAAGGAAAATGCCTACATAATAATTATTTGATCATAAATATATTTTTCGATTAAATTTTGGTTTATCTGTATGTAATCTCTTAAAATGCAATGGCTAACTATTAATTAAAAACAGTTCATAACAAATGCTGGAATGGAAATAGAGCTTTAAGTAAACATAATACTAATGTATCTGACATGAACTAGAGTTCTGATCTCATATAATATCAAGTTATTTGAGAAAAAAAGAGCTTTTAATAGATATTTACCCAGTTTGTAGTAATTTACATTCCCATAACGTTTATCAGTAGAATTACTCAAGAAAAATATGAAGCAAATTGATTTTTCATTTGACTGGGTGTCAGGAAATGGTTCTAAAAACTGTTGGCATTGTAATTACCATGCATAAGAACCATCATAAATCAGTTGAATTATGCCACAAGTTTTATGATTATTACTATATTTTAACAATTTTGATATTGTCTGTTTGTAAAAATAAATTTAGATTCTTTTGCAGTACTTGTAAGCATTGCATACACAAATGCAGTGGAATTACAGGTTGAGAAATGATAATCAATTTCTATGTGTTAAATGATAGAGATGGATAAGAACTGAGCCTTACTGTCGATCAATGGAAGATCACCAGGCATACATATGCAAAGTAATGATTGTGTAGAAGTGAAACCTGACCAACTGCGTGGAGAAAAACGATATGAAAATTATATGAAGAAGATTTAATGCGACTTTTAAAATCACGCTTAGATCTGATGACTTGAGAAATATTGAATATGGACAGTATAGAGATATATATATTACAGAACAGAAAACATGGAAGGAAATGATAAGTTGTTTTATGAGATTTCAATTGTTTCTGGTTATTTAATGCAGAATCAAGTAATTTGGGAAAAAGTTATTCTGCTTTACATTTTATATGGAGTTTCGTTTATTTTGTAGAGGAAAATGTCTTTGTTTAGCACATGCCTTTTTGCCATTGCCCTTTCTCTCACTTCTTTAGTTTCAGTCCAATGATTGTCAATCTGTTGCTTCTCACAAAGTATAGGGAAGTAATCCCTTATTGTTCAAACATGTAACATTTTGGCTGGTGATAATCCGAGGTCTTGGTGGAGCATATTCCTATGTATCATCATTGCCTGTGATGCTCGATTGTGGCATAGGTGGCTGTAGCCATTAATGCAGTCCATGAGCATTCTTTTGGCTGTTTTTATAGCTAGTTTGGTTCAGCAATTACTTTGAGGATAATGTGCAGATGATATATGTCTCTTTACGCTCCAGTCTCCGAGAATTAATTTATACTCCAATGAGTTGAATAGCGGTCCTCCATCGGATGATATCTCCCCTTGTGCACCATATGTGCAGAACCAACCCCTCGATGTATCACATACTCCTGCAGCCTTCCCTGATGGTAACAGGACAACTTCAATCCAGCCAATGTATCGGTCTGCATACACCATGTAACTCTTCTCATGCATATCCAGTAGGTCCGTGACAGTCTTTTGGAATCGGAATTCTGGGTTTGAGGGTGGCATTAGTGGTTCTCTCGGTTGAAATGGGGTGATCGAATTGTATTTTCAACATTTTGCCCTTGTTTGTCAGACACTAGTGTCTAGACCAGGCCAAAATAAACGTTGTCTAGCATTAGCCAACATCCCATTCACCCTTTGATGGGTGAAATGGAGTGCCTCTAGTATTTCAGCTCTAAGCTGCTTTGATATTAGAATTTTATCCCCTTTTATTGGTACCCCCTCCAAACAATATACTTGGTTTGGCATTGGCCAGAATTGCCGGACTTTCAGTGGCAGTTTGTGTCGTGAGTTTGGGAACCCATCTCGTATATATATCACTACTGTTTAACATTCCTCATCAGTGGCTGCAACTGCCATGATTCTATCCTAGGTTATAGCGTGAAATTTGGGTCATGCGCGTACACAGCTGTGATTGATGCTTGCATGGCCCCCCATGATGTGCGGAGTAGTATTGGTGGTCTTTAATTTGCTATGTCTTGATGGTGCCGAGTATTGAGAGGTGCAGTTTGGTGTGGCGTTAAGTTTTCCAGGAAAGTGCTTAATCCAGAACCTGTACATTAATGACCGTTCTTTGAAAGAAAACAAGTGAAGGTTTTTTATGTTTTGCAGGATCTGCTCTGAGAATATTTTTACCAGCAGCTGGTGGTCCACTGTAACCAATAAATCTGGACACCCCAAAACGAACATCCTACAAGATTCCAATCTGTATATCAATGGGGGAGTAGCAAGATTCTGCATCCTTCGTAAAATGGGATCTGACCAAAATCATTTTCCAGTGGTCCTTACCACAGTTAGATCCTAATTCCGTTGGATATTGGCAGTGTTTCTGAAACAGAAAATACTCAATGCCAACCTTGCTAGCGTCCGTCGAGAGGCAAGTTGCCCTGTTCATCCTGAATGTTTTGACCTCGATTTTTGAACAATGTTTTTTTTTTTGACTCTTTGTAAAGCTCATTTAGGAAAGAAGTTGTGGTCCTTTGTGCACAACAATTCTCAAAAGAAAACTGATATGAAAATGCGTATGATACCTGGTTAACCAGTTCAAACCATGATCTGATGCTGGTGATGTTTATCAGCATCGGGAAGTTGAGAATGACTTCAGTCATTCTTTTTAGTCAACTTTACACTGTCAGCAGTTATTAAAAAGTTGGCAAATTCGACTTCATTGCCTGCAAATTGAAACTTATCAGGATTGAAGATGATTCTATTTCTGCCAGACTGTGTGCCAGAAAGCAGATTTCACAGTTTTATCCCAGAGAAGGGTGTTATCAATGCAATGAATTCTTTGGGGCATATCTACCGTAATGTCATTGAACTGGTGAAGTGTACCCATCTCCAGAGGCATGGAAACCTTGAGGTGCTCTAAGGTATCAATAACAATTTCACTTTGTTATGAATGCAGTTGCATCTTGGGCCCCTGGGGAGAGCAGTAAACTGTAATATCCATTCCATGCATCTAAAACTGTTTTCTTGGTTCGCACAACAGACACTAAGTTAAAAAGGGACAGAGTGTGATGGGTTTCCCTAATCATTGCAGCATTCAATTTTTGTAGGTGATCCGCCCTTCTTTGGTGCAACCACCATCTTTGAACACCGGACTGTAAACATAACTGCTAGTACTGACTCAATGATGCCCAATGCAACATCTCTATCTAAATCTTCCTTCATCTTCTTTTTCCAATGATGGAGGACAGAAATGGGTGTGTGCGAACGTGATATCAAATTGTCTCTCTGGTTGATGGGGGAAGATATTGAAAACACTTGATTTGAAGTGCTCCCATAACCATTGTTCTAAACGTTCCCTATTATTTCCAATAGGGATAAACAGGGTTCTTGTGGGTTTATTTGGAATTGTTTCTCTTTGGGGACATCTGCATGGTGCTATCCAATTATTTAAGGGTGACTTGTCAGCTTTCAATATCTGGTGTAGGAAGTTATGAGGGATTAACTCTGTTTTTCAGTACCAACTCAAAAAAATTAAAATTCTGACAATCTCTCTGATATATAAATGACTAATCTGGTTTCTTTAAGGCCAACTTTATGCATTAAAACTATTCCCTTGATGTGCAGTAGATCATCCATGATTCCATGTATCCTTTTTCTTTTTTTTTTTTTACACAGTGATCACCACTTATCAAGGCCCGGAAGCCACTCAGAGATAAGGGTTATTGCAAGTACATTACGTTAGTGTGGAGATTTGATGAAGTGTTTACTTACCGCCGTCCATTAGGAATTTGTTAACATTGGACTTGAAGACATCCAAGTTGTAGTCCGGAGGGAAGCAGGCAGACGGAACAGAGTTCCACAGGCGTGTAGTTCTAAGAAAGAAGCTTTGTTCATGGAATCCGCATTTTGATTTAGGCACAGATATAGAGTGGGGGAAATTTTTCACGGTGGATTCAGCTAGATGGGTGTTTTTCGTGAAAGATTGGCGAGGGGGGACCAGAGATTGGAGTTCAGACGAGCATCTGCCATGGAAATAACGATAAAACAAGGACAGGCTCGCAACATCTGTTCTGTGGGAGAGAGGTTGCAGGGTAGAGAAAAGGGCATCCCCCACTAAGCCACAAAGTCTATTTTGTACTCTGTCAAGGCAGGATAGGCTATTTTTAGCAGCTCCTGCCCAGATATGGCAACAGTATTCCATCCTTGGACGTACTTGGCTTTTATATAGATAGAGAATTGCATCAGTAGTGAGATATCTTCTGGAGCGGTAGAAGAATCCCACCATCTTTCCAGCGACCTTGGCAACAGACTTAATGTACGTGTTCCATTTCAGATCAGGAGTAAAGGTCAAACCCAGAAGCTTGTCAAAACACTGAGCCTCACCCACCTATGGGTCATTAGTATTAGCATGTCACTAGTGCATCACAATACTTCCAGTATTTCAGGGCCACTTGAACATGTATCTGCAATGGCCTGGATATGGTGTATCTGACGGCAAGTCCCCTTATCTAGGAGCACACAAATTTAGTATCAAAGATACTTCGACCTTTATGGATGATGGCGGTTTGGGGGGGGGGGCTCTTTTGAATCTACCTCTGCTCCATGCAAGATACAGTATTGCTGCTAATTTCTGTTTTCGTTCACAAAATGCTGGTTTTCCTCATCCTCTGATGCTAAGTATTTTTAACTGGTGTCATGTTGAATCACTCGTTGACTTCGCTGTTGACTTTTCGACACACTTTTCATAAGTGTCTAATTATTCCACAATTATGGCATCTGAGATCTCTCGCCTAACAGTTCTTCTGTCTTTTTAGTCAGTTGGAGTGTGATATCCTCCCACACCCTTTACACGGTTTATTTTGAGGGGTTCTGGGTTCCTGCCCCTCCCAAGTTGGTTTCTTCTTGGACCTCATTGAGCCAAACATCGAATGCTCATTTAGGCTGCTTTGCAAGTGAGGAGTCGACATATCTGTTGTCTCTAAACTAATCAGTCTGTGAAATTTCTGTTCGACTTGTCAAAATATTGGCTTCAGCCCACAGCTTGCACTGGTGTTCTGTATTTGTTACGAGTTGGCCAACCACCATGTCCTCCAAACAGTTTATAGTCTGTCGGCAGCTCTCGTTAGGATATTGGACAATAAAATTGCAAAACCTTGCTTGGGACTGAAGCTTTGCTAAAAACTGTGTGGATCCTCGCCTTCTTGCTGTCTCATATTGTGTCATTTATGACTATGCACCTCTTGATGTAGACCTTTCACTGCAACGAGCCGTATATGCCATAGGAGCTGTTCTTCCATGACTATACTTAGGCCCTACTAGTTCAAACAAAAACCTGTTTACAGTCTTTGAGCAAAAAGTTTTTAACTTGTTGCATATTTCTATGGAGTCGGTTAAACTGCACATTTGTTTGTACCGGGTCCATATGTTTATGAATATTGCTCAGTCCCTGTTGGTGAAACCATCCTCGGTCTGTCCAGTTTTTAGTGTGGGGCTGGTTCAGCACGTTTTCTCTGCCAGCATGAAACTTGTTTTCTTTCTGTAAATTTATCAACTGATGAACTAGTTGCAAGTAATGTCCATCACATTGTACTGACACCATTACTCTTCAAATTTCAGTAAGAAATAAATAAATTCTTCTATTAGTATCATGTAAAATGGACTTAAAAAGTCTTCCAAGTCCAAGACTAGTACTGAATTAATAACACCACACAATGTTTCTTGAGTTCTTAAATTTTGCTTCCACTTTTTTCCAACCTGTCTCATCGGTCGTCCCCATTCTCTGCATTAAGGTGTCTATTGTAAATCTGTAGCAAAACATTAAAACGAAAAAAAAAAAAAAGAAAAAAAGAAAAAGAAAAATGACTACATTAGCAAATTAAATTCACCAGGATCATTCTGGGTAAAATTAAAATTTATAAAAATGTATTTCTACTTTGCTGCATCAAATTTAACTGTATACTTTCAATTTGACACATCTATAGTTGATTCATTAAATATTTGTCTACAACATGCCTAGTTCTAGTTATTTAAAAAGAAATATTATTTATAGTCGATATGCAAAACAAATTAGATTTAAACTCCTTCTGAAAAAAAAATCTCTGAATCTAAATGAATTCCAAAAATGACTAAAAAAAAAACTAAAATCCACTGAATTCAGCAGAGAACTCTATTCGTATAAAACTATAATAAGAGATTACAAGTCTTTTAGAATGCAGTAAAATTATCAGGGCATATTTTCTGATTTTTTTTACATAGGCATCATCACATTATCAAGGCCAAGAGGCCACTCAAGGATAAGGGTTAAAGAGTGTACAGTAGAAATTGGACAATATAGTAATCATTAGTAATAAAAATTTGTTAAATTTGATAACTTATATGGAACGGCTCATCAAGAACTTATTTACTTTAGACTTGAAGACAACCATATTGTAGTCAGCCGGAAAGCAGGAAAACGGAAGACAATTCCACAGGTGTGCAGTTCTAAGAAAGAAGCTCTGTTCATGGAATCTACGTTTAGGTTTAGGCACAGATAAAGAGTGGGGGGAATTATTGATAGTGTTTACAGCTAGACGAGTGTTTCTTGTGAAAGTTTGGCGAAGGGGGACCATAGATTGAAGCTCAGTCGAACACTTTCCATGAAAATAACGATACATCAGAGACAAACTCGCAACATCTCTTCTGTGAGATAGAGGTTGCAAGGAAGAGAAAAGGACATCTCCTACGAGGCTACGAAGTCTATTTTGAACTCTATCAAGGCAGGACAAGTCCTTTCTAGCAGCTCCTGCCCAGATGTGGCAACAGTATTCCATCCTTGGACGTACCTGGCTCTTATATAGATAGAGAATAGCATCAGCAGTGAGATATCTACAGGATCGATAGAAAGATCCCACCATTTTTCCAGCAGCCTTGGCAACAGATTTGATGTACGTGTTCCATTTAAGATCAGGAGTAATGGTCAAGCCAAGAAGCTTGTCAAAACTTGAGGCCTCCTCAAGACGAGAGCCATTCATTTCAATTGATGCCAGATGTGGATCAGATTGCTGATGATGAAAAGAGAGAAGCTTGGTTTTAGATGCATTAAAAGTAACCAGCCACTCCTTACCCCATTGTACTACGTGCTCAAGATCAGAGGAGAGAGAATTGGAGAGAACTTGCTCGTTTACTGTCTTAGATGTGCTACCATAAATGGTAGTGTCATCAGCATAGATGTTTACAAATGATGTAAGGATGTGATTTGGAAGATCATTAATATAGATCAGAAAAAGAGTTGGGCCCAGGATGGATCCCTGAGGGACACCGGCATTAATACTGTGAGCTTCTGATTTTTGCCCCTCAACTACTACTCTTATGAACCTATCAGAAAGAAATGATTTAATAATTGAGAAGACATTTCCAGCAATACCATAGCTAGAGATCTTATGAAGTAAACCTTTATGCCATACCCTATCAAAGGCCTTAGATATGTCAAGAGCAATTGCCCTAGATAGGTTGCCTCCGCCGAGAGATTTGCTAATCCTATGAGATATAACTGTAAGGACATCTGCTGTAGATCTAGCAGAACGGAAACCATATTGAGTGTCACTAAGAAGGTTATTTTTGTTGAGATGTTTGATTACTTCTGTATTTAATACAGACTCCAGCAACTTACTCATGACGCACAGGAGACTTATTGGCCTGTACTGAGAGGGGGATGAGCGATCACCTGAATTCTTAAATACAGAGCATACTGATGAAATTTTCCAGGGAGATGGGAAACTATTCTCCTTAAGACAACGTTTAAAGAGTTTTGTAAGTATGGGCGCTAGTTCAGGTTGAAGTTTTTTGAGTACTATAATTGGAATACCGTCAGGGCCAGTTGCTTTACTGGAATCAAGGTTTTTGATTAGCTTGGCAACATCACGTACAGATATACGTATATCACATAGCGTGTTTTCTGATACAGGAGGAAATATTGGGGGTTGGCAGCCTTGATCACAAAGGGTAGAATTAGCTGCAAAGTTCTTGACAAAGAGTTTGGCTTTGTCTGATGCTGACGAGATTACCTCAGGTCCATTGATAATAGTTGGGATGGAGCACACGCTTCTGTTCAGGATTCTGTTTGCTATTTGCCAAAACTGGTGGGAACCAAGCTGCTGCTCAGCTACTTTGGACTTAACAGATTGAGCATACAACTCTCTTGCATTCTTTATTACTTTCTTACAATGGTTGCTGGCAGTCCTGAAAGCGGCTTTAGTTTTCATACATCTATTACGTTGGAAACAGTGGAAAAAGTGATTTCTGTGCGCAATTGCAGCAGCACATTCTGGAGAGAACCATGGCTGGCTGTTAGGTTTTTGCTGAAACTTTTTCGAGGGTATGAAACGGTCAATACCTACAATTAACCATTCCGTCAGGTCTAATACTATAGAGGACACATCCTTTTTAAACATGGAATGCAGAGGTAGATCAGATATAAATGTACGGAAGCTATCCCAATCAGCCTTAGTGTATCGATATACTGTACGATGGAGAGGTACGTCTGGGGACTTATTACATTTCATTTTTATCTTAATTGATACAACAGAGTGGTCGGAAGATCCAAGAGGCGACAGAACAGAAACTGAACATAGTTCAGGGCAAGTTGTGAGAAAAAGGTCTAGTAGGCTCGCATACTGGCCGTCATTGTCGGGCACACGAGTGGGTTCCTGAACAATCTGAGTGAGGTCATAAAATTACTTGCTTATTTAAAATTCAGTTTTAATTTTAAAAAAACTGGAATATAATCAAGATAGAAGAATTTATTTAAAACATTGTTAGCATGATGGAAAAATGGCCAACATTTTACTATGACAATTGTAATAATGCACGTATAGTGCAAAATTGTTTCTTATTGAAAAAAAATTGAAGAAAAATGCAAAATGAAATAGAGAAAAACATTAAAAAAGGATAAATCACCTGACAATATCAAAACATTTATGGAATGAATTTGAAAAAAGTTAAATTAAAAGTGTCATAGCAAATTGAATTCTTTATTAACAAAAATAATCTAATTGAAATTAAAATTATGTTCTTTTGTTCATTTTGTTGTTATGAATTAGTTTTGTTGACTGCAAACCATTAAGAAATAAATGTTAAATTTTATTTGATGTTATTTATTCTAATCATTTTACATAACTCCCTATATTCACACCTTTTGACCAACTCCTCATATGCAGACTCCTTGTTGAACCCAGTTCTCTTGTACATAATTTGTAAAATCAGAATATTTTAGAAAAGAGTGTAAACTAACCTCAGGCAAATTTGTCTCAGGAAGATCTTCAGGTTTAATCACAGATTTCAGAAAACTTATTTGATCTTTCTTGGATGCAATGAATATTTTTTCTGCTTCTTTCATTTCTTGTAGAAGAGGGTTGAAACATATTTCTTTGTTTGGAAGGATAGGCAAATGAAGATATGTTTGCAATTCCATCAATGGGTTTCCATAAAAACCCCTTAGATCATTGGCAGTCATTGATTCTAATTTGGACTTTTGAAAGGCAGTCGTGCTTAACCAAAGATGTGCAGGAACAGATAACCATTTCCATTGAAAATAATTTGTAGAGTGAAAGGAAAGTCTTGGAGAAATTATCAGCAATGCCAATCCTCTTCTGGTGATCATTTTCATGTAAAAAATGTATCTTTTAGATGTGGATTTGCACTGAAATAAAAAAAAAAATGTATCTTTTAGATGTGGATTTGCACTGAAAAAAATTTGTTATGCCTTAATGTAATAAAAAATTTCAGAATTTGAAATGAGGATTAATTATTTATATTATTCCAACTAGTGTTGGGACGATTCCTAATTTTTATACGATTCCGATTCCAGGAAAATATTGATTAACGATTCCGATACCAATTCCGATTCCTAGGGAATTATTGTTTTGAAATATACCAGGTAGTTTTATACTTATGGTCGGGTAGTTCTCAAATATGTTCCCTAACTTTGGAAGAGATATTTTATGTCTACACCGTCATGTTTTGGTTTAAATAAAATTATTATATAATAAATTAAACGGAAAAATTAGCAAAATTTATTTTAGAGAAAATTTATTTTACTTAATTGGAATACAGAAAAAAAAAACAAAGAAAATAGAATTTATCCTTCAGAGCAAAAACAAATAAAATAGAATTTATATAACAGAACAAAAACAAGAAAATTAGAGATTAAATTAACACGATTCATTATTTTGGTCCTCATAATTTAATTATTTAATGAATTAAATAAAAAAAATATAGCGGAAGAGAAAGAAAATATATACTAATTAAATATAAAAAAAGATAAATATCTACTTTAATAATTTATAAATGAACATGCGTAATGAAAAAAACAATATACCGCGTGACATGGCGCTGTAGATACAAAATAACCCTTCCAAAGTTAACGACCATATTTGAGAAATACCATTAATCGAAAGTTTTTGTGTTTTATACCAAAAGGTAGGTATAGCAAAAAGTTACAATTAAAGGAATTTCAAAAACGATTTTTTGTTTGGCTATTGATAGTTGTATTTGTGACGGTAGTTCTTCAGACCTCCATAATTCACAAAGAGTAGTTAACACCTATTGTTTTTTCTTACTTTTTCATTGCTTTTACACATTGTTTCTAACGTGAAGAATAGGTTTAGCCAAACTAATTTTGAAATAGGGTATATCAAAGGAACACATATAAAAATGATACCACTATAAAAAAACAAATGAAATACTAGATAAAATTGAGCAAAAATAATTACCAAAATTACAGAAAAAGATAAAAACCAAAACAAAATAAAAAATGGTGAAGTTTGTTGAGTGAAATGAATTATTGAAAGAAAATTAATTGAACTAATAGAAATGTTAAATAAAAAAATGTCACATTTTAATATTTTTTTAATAATTAAATTCTCAGGGTTGTCGAAATTAAAAATTAAGTGATTTTTTTTTTAATTAGACTTCTTTCGAAGCTTGTTACCTTGAAAAATACATTTTAAACCCTGTTTTTTTTTTTTTTAAATAAATTGAAAAAAGAAATGCAATTAAAAAAATTTAATTGATAATTGAAACTTTAAAAACATATTAAACATTGAAAAATTACTTATCTCACAAATTAACGTCCAATAAAGTAGATCCAGTCTTCATACAGGAATTCGGTTATAATAAATATATCTTTCCCAAACTTAAAAATTAAATCTTTTATTTATTTATTTTTTTTTTTTTGAGAGAGAAAGTGCTTTAAAATCGCCGGGGAATGCCTCCTAAAATTTACTTTAAAATTTTAGGAGTTTAATGCCTTTCAAAGACGGTTATCATAATTTATTATCATCATTTAATTTCCTTTTTTCCTTCCCCCACACCTTTCCACATGGTTCAGTAGTTAACCAGTGCTCCTGTTGCTGTCAGTCAGCTATCTTTACCTAAGTTTTAATTTCTAGTTAAAAGAATTTTTTATGAATAGAATCAGCATTTTTAAAGATTATTTTTTTAGTTGCATATATTGTATTTACTCTTTGAAGTTAAGGAGGGTTAAAAAAATTGGTGACACCTAGATGATGACTTGGGCAAAAATAAAAAAAAAGACACTGCGATTTCGACCCTCACTAATAAAACTGCTCTGAGTGACTAGTTGGTAATTTTGCTAAGTCGTGGACCAATGAGTTAAAAAAAGATTTCAAGAAATTCAACAAATTTTCATTTGGTTCAAATTTAAAAAAAATATATGGAAGTATAAAATATGTTATAATATTTATTTAAAAAATATTTAGAAAAGAATGAAAAACAAACACTTCTATTATTCTTTTTTTAATCTTTAATAGCATATTTTGGAAGGAAAAGGAAAAAAGTTATGAGTTTTGAATTACTCTCTGGGTTTTGTGTTCGGGAGTGGGAGTAAAAAATGATCTAAAAATACTGAGACTGCATCAGGAATGCCATCCCATCCATACTGCCAGGCAGATCCTTCGAATCCTGTCTCTTTCAACAATACATATTTTTCATAATTTTTTTTCTTGGTTGACTTTGTTATATATATATATATATATATATATATATATATATATATATATATATATATATATAATATATCAAGATAAGCAGTATTCTTCATGATTTTTTTTTTGTATGATTGCAGACAACTTATGAATAATCGAATCCTGTCATCGAAATTGTGATGTAGAAACATCAATATTTCTCTTGTGTCAGCCTTCATTTGGTTTCGTTTCGGTGAATAAATAGTTCCTCCTACACTGAATAATCTTTCACTTTCAACTGAAGATGGTGGGACACACAAGTATTTTTTTGACACAGCGGACAAAAATGGAAAATTATTTTGGTTGCTGCTCCACCAACAAAGAGGATCTTCCCACTGTCCAATTTTTTTAACTTCCTCATACTTGGACATTTCAAACATTATTTCTTTTTCCAATGCTCTTTCTTTTTTATCCTGTTCATTTATAGAAGTAGACTCTTGATGTTTTTCCTGATTCTTTTTAAATTCCAGTAAGCACTGGTTGAAACTAAAGTTGAAATTGTTTTCATCCTCCTCGGTATCCCCTTTTTCATCTGCAGAAAAATCTGAATGTGATGAATCTAAAGTAGTCAAAATGGTTTTATTTTTATTTATTGAATTTATATCTTCAAGTAACCAATGCTGTATCTTCTCATGCTGGTTGTCTTGGTCATCATTCAAAAAAATTAATTTATACCGTGGATTAAGATACGTTGCCATTATCAAGTTCTTATTGTTGAAATAGGTTGGAAATCTTGAGCTGACAGAAGATTTCCAAGCAGATAAGGTGGAACCTAATCCACTAAATAAACCTTTTTCTTCTGCCTTTTCAAAAAATTTACAAATTACTTTTGTGGCAGGGATAATTGATGATGCCAAAGCCTCCCTTACACTTATATAGTTTGTAGAATCAACAAAGTTTTTTAAGATTTTTATCAATTTTTCTAGAATTCTCCATTGATTTGCATCCAAGCAGGGTAGTTTTGCCTGTTGTTAACAGTAGGCTATCAAAGCACATTTTTGCTCAAATACTCTTTCTATAGTATAGTATTGGCTATTCCAGCGAGTGGTGATATCTTGTATGAATTTATGATTCGGTACATTAAAATTTTTTTGGATATTCCTCTTGAAACTTATTAAAGGCTGCAGGGGAATGATTAAAATGGCCAATAATTTTTTTTATCACTGCCATCATGTCTTTTACATAGCGTTGTTCAAAAATGGCATCATTTAAAACCAATTGTAAAGTATGCAGGAAACATGGCAATGAATCATATCCCGCTTGTGCAACTCCTGCAGCCATATTTGCTGCATTGTCTCTAACTATAACGTGCACTTTATAGTTAGGAATATTGTATTCTTTAATCGTATCTTGCAGACAATTGGAAATGTTTTCAGCCGTGTGAGTGGTTGTAAATGGGACAACACGAAGTACTGCTGTCCTTTGTTTATATTCTTTTGTAATCCAATGTCCAGTGATGCTTAAAAAAGATACATTGGATGTTGTGGCAGTCCAGCCATCTACTGTAAAAGAAATAAATTGAACATCGTTCAATTCATTTAGGATATTATTCCTAACTTTGGAATAAATATTATATATAATAGATTCCTTAATATATTTCCTGGAAGGAATGTTGTAATTAGGACATATTTCTTTTAAAAGTCTTTGAAACCCAATATCTTCCACAATTGAAAAGGGCTGCAAATCAACTGCAATCATTTCCCCAATTAATTTATGTATAGTTTGTGATCTTGCATCATTGATGTCCCAAATCTTTTTCTTTTCTAATATTTCCGTAATGCTAAGTTGTTTTGATGCTGCTGTTATGGATGTAGAAGTCTCACCTTGATCAAACTTTCTTTTCTTTGTCCGGCTAATAAATAAATCAAGCTTGCGTTTCTTCTTTTCTTCAATTTTTTGTTCCTTTTCTTTTTTATTTTGCTTCTCCAATTCATTTGGATGCTTCATAGTTAAATGTTTTAACATGTTGGTTGTGGTCATGTTAGATGGTTTTGTTCCTCGCGATATTTTAATTTGACAGACTTTGCAAATGGCTTTCAACTCATGATCTTCATCAACTTCAAAAAGTTTCCATGCAAGACTTTTTTTGAACCTTTAGGCCATATTAGAAAATTCAGTTTATCTGTAAACAAATAATTTACTATTAAATTTTGTTTTAAAGCTAGTCACTTATTTGGATAATTAATAGATAATAATCCGCTAAAAAAGACAAAAAGAAAAAAATATAAAGGGATGGGGCGGTAAATTGTACCAACCAGTAGTTAACAAAAAAAACTAAAAATTAAATTCTATAAATTTAATTTTTGAAACCAATGTATAAAAGTTTACATAATGAAATGCAAATATGCATTTTCTTTTGAAATTTTTTTTTTGGTTGACTGTGTTCAATTCACACATGGTTGATGCGGTTCAATATTGCTAAACTATAAGTCTTAAGTAAAATTCTATTTATAAATACATTTTAAAATGAAATTATTTAATTAATTGTAAATATTATTTAGACATAAAAATTAATTTATTACAAAACCTTTTAAAAAATATATATTAATTTCTTTTTCGTTCGGCAAAAAACTGCGTCAAACACTTTTTTAAAATTTTCAATTTAAAATTCTAGAAAAAAGATTATATTAATTTAATATTTTTAAAACTTTTAATATAATCACAATGAGGGTTTTATCTTTCTGGAGAAAAAAAAAAAAATAATGGATTTTATTTCAATGAAATTAAAAAAAAAAAAAACTTGACTGAATTGAATTAATTACCCTTAAATTAACGAAGGGGTTATTTAATAAGTTTAGGTTGGAAGAGATAGGTATGGGGTCGGTTTGAGTGTTTTTGTTTTCAAAAATAAAAGTTTAGACTCGCAATTTCGGAAAACAGATCATTTATTTAATAAAATAATTGGTACAAGTGGAGTTTACAGTTAAAAATGTGTTTTGAAATAAGGGATGCTCCCCAAAGATTAACACGGCGATATTTTCCATTTTTTGCGATATTTTCGCAATTTCTCACTTTACCAAACATTTTTTTTTTACTAACTTTGGTTTATTAAAACTTTTTTTTGCAGACATTTTTTAATTTACAACACATTTTTAACGACGTGTGTGCGTTTCGCGTCAGAATTTCTCACTTTTACAATAAATGTTTATTTATTTACTTACTTTTACAAACATTATCGTTTTACTTACTTTGGTTTATTAAAACTTTTTTTTTTGCAAACATTCTTAAATTAACAACAAACATTTATTTGTGGAATTTTTATACCGATAGTTTTAATTAATTCTTTCGATGGATTTTTATTGATTAGACACTAATCTATCAGATTATGAACAAAAAAAATTTTTTTATCATTATTTCGACATTTGGAGGGGGTGCTCACTTTTTACTTACAACGTTCTGGTAAATCGGTCACCCATTTTGTAACCAATGATTAAAAAATGAAGGAAAAGAAAACAATGAATGAAAATATTTGTTTAAACTTTTTATTGTTATATTTTTTATGAAAATAAAGTATCAATTTTTTTTTTTATAACAATGAATGAAAATATTTTTTTAACCTTTTTATTTTATGTTTGTTTTTATGAAAATAAAGTTTCGATTTTTTTTAACTTAGTTTTTATTTGAACAATTAGTTTTTTTTGTTAATGATTTAAGTACTATACATTTCACTCACATGTTGGAGAAATGTTTGGAAATTCTCCATCTCCTTGTCTGCTATCATGTGGTACGAAACTTTTGTTTTAAAAAAAAATCGATACTTTATTTTAATATAGGCACCGCCAAAACTGGGGGGGGGCAGGTCAGTACTTTTTGACGGACCGTCTTTTTAAAAATCTACCAAAAATCAGGTAATTATCCGATCAATACGAAATTTTCAGCGATTATTAGAAGAATGAACTTTATAACAGTGTACTTATTTTTCATAAACGATATTTATATATATATATATATATATATATTTGCTTACAACCCCCCCCCCCTTGTTTTGAAGTGGGAACAAATATGCTTAAAATAATCATCTGAAACTGAACAAAACATTTTGTGTTGTTGTTAGGGATAGAATTATAGATTAAAAAAAAAAAAAAAAAAATTGTTTGCATACCTTATTTTGATGTCTGAATATCAGAACTTCGATTGTGCTTAATTATCCCGCTTTTGAGTTTTGAAGTGTGAAATTCGGTGAATATGTTAAGTAAAATAATTAATTTAAGTTAAGCAAAACAAAAAAAAATTTTTTTAATATTTATACGAAAAAAGCCATTTTAAAATTTTTGATAAATAAATTAACAATTTTTTTTTAGCGAGCCGAATAATGCATGACCATTATTAAACAGGGCATGCTTTGAATAATCAATACAAAAAAAAAAAATTTGATAAATATTGTGCCCTTTGTGTTAAAAATAGCATCATTTTTTTCGATCCCGTTTGAAAACGTTTGCCGCCTTTCGACTACGGTGGACCAAACGCGCTGAAATAATTTTTTTTTATTCTGCTTTAAATTGCCCCCCCCCATTTTGGGGAGCCTGGCCCCCACACCATACACATTAAAAACCAAACTCATACAAATGGTCACCCATCTGGTACTGGCCAGCCTCAGCTTAATAATACATTGAAATTTTCATCACTGAAAAATAAGTTTTTTTGGCCTGTTTGGTCTTCCATAGTTTTCTTCTTATAAAACGCAAACGTAAACAGAGTCGATCTAGACTCTACATTGACGCGAAATATCTAGTTACCTATATGAATAAGTGGAATTATTTAAAATTCAGGTACTTATATTATAATATTTTTGCATATTCTCTTATAAAATAATCCTAAATCTTAGACAATAAATAAATAAATTAATTATTTCAAAAACCTTTTTTTTTTTAAATATTTAAGTACGTTTTTTGTGCAAGACAAAAAATGTCAATTGTTAACTTTTTGCGAAAATTTAACATTTAAAATTTAATTAAAAATAGTAGAAAAAGTTTTACATTATTCTGTTTTCTATATGATAAAATTCAGGGTTTTATCTTTCTGGAAAAAAAAGTTACTAATGGATTTTAATAAATGTCATTTAGTTTTAAAAAACAACAACAACTTGATTTTGCGGCCATTTTTGGTGGTGCCTATTTTAATAAAAACAAACAAATATAAAAAAGGGCGGACGTTGGCTTTCACCGCCTGCCCTTATAAATTCCATAATTTTCACTTTTTGGAACTTTTTTCTTGTTAATATCATCCAATAGAGACTTATCAGATAATCTAAAAAAAAAATTTTTTTAAAACATTTTTTATGACTTTTCACACCTTGTTCAGTTTTCTATTACAACATAGTAGTAAACCGGACCCACCTTAAAAATCCATGTGGAAGTTGCCCTTTTTTTTCTCTCTTAGAGAAACGTTCAACTTAATAGCCAGTCACCAATTTTCAATAAAAACAACTTGATTAAGAAACAGGAAAAAAAAAACAAAAAAAAAAACGTTTTACAATACACACATTTAAAACTATGGCGGACATTGAATTCCCCCAGTTCCATTCTTCATTTTTTTTTTTTCAGAAAAATTTTGATAGATTTTTAAATTGAAAATAAAAATGCAATATTTTTTTAATTGGTTTTCTTTGAAGAAAGTTGGTATTTTACGTAGTTTTAAATGCTTTTTACTACATTTCAAGTATTAACTCTTTCTATGGCATTTTAAACTTCGCCATGATAAAATGTCGACAGTAATGAAAGCACATATCAGCTTCGTTTGAGTTTGGGGAAAATGGAGAAGACGGTAGTGAATTTTTCGTTAGCTATTTTACACAAGACATTTACATTTTAATCATGATCAAGAAACAGGAAAAAAACAGGGTACGTTTTACAATACACAGACCCTTGAAAAAAAGTAGTTAAAAGCAAATATACAACAAATAAATGTTAACATTGTCAATAAAAGTTACTTATCTGCATCATTCGTTTGTATTTTTAAGTAGTTTTAAATGCTTTTTATTTCATCTCGAATGTTATAGCGGTTTAAAATTCGCTACTGTCTTCTCCATTTTTCCCAAACCAAAACAAGGCTGATGTACGCTATCCTTACGGAACGACGCCATCTTGTATTGGCGAAGTTTAAAATGTCTTAGAAAGATTTAATATTTGAGATGAAATAAAAAACAAACATTTAAAACTACTTGAAAATACAAACGATTTGATGCAGGTAAGTTGCAAAGTAACTTTTATTGACAATGATATCGTTTATTTGTTGTATATTTGCTTTTAACTACTTATAAGGGCAGGCGGTGAAAGCCAACGTCCGCCTAAAAAAGTTTTAAAAAAATCAACTTTTATTTGACAAAACTCAAAATGAGATTAGAATTTGGGACCCCATCGCTTCAGTAGGACCTTTTGGTGCCATTTTTACCTACTTATTTACTTGTGCCATTTTTACCTACTTATTCACTTGTGCCATTTTTACCGAGCACCACATTTTTGATACTATGAGAAATACGAACCATGCTGAAATAATGTTATTATTGAAAAAGCTATTCTTTTTTTCACCTAACAACTAGCTATTCTTTCTTTCACCTAACAAATTAATGAAAAAACATACCATAAAAATTTAATTCAACCTGGAAATCCCATCTAAAATATAACACGGTACGTACACTGCACAAGCACCAAAGTAAAATCCCAATTCTCGTCGAGTGGTTCTAATATGGGATCGGTTTGCTATAACGTTGTAACTAAAAACTAGCACCCCTTTCAAATGTCAAAATACTTTTGCTTATTTTTTGTGAGATAATCTGGTAAGTGTCCAATCAATAATAATCCACTGTTCTGTTTGGTTTCTTACAGTTTTTCAAAATTGCAAAAAAACAAACAGAAAAAAATATAGACGGGTTGATGCTCGTTGATGCTCATTCGCGTATACTCCAAAAATGTATTTAATTGGGTAAAAAAGTAACTTAGTTTGTCTTTAATAACATTTGCTTTTTTGCTTATTTATTGTTTCACCCATTTTTTTGGCATTATTATTCTCAAAGATTATTCAAAAGAAACGTGAAGGTATTGTGCAATTATTATAAGAAACTATCTTATTTATTCAATAAATATATTTTTATATTTGAAAATTAAAAAGTTATTAGAACTAGAATATAGTTGAAACTACAAAAACAATTTCTTAGTTATTTCATTTCATAATTAGCATATTCATTACAAGCACAGACTAGTTAAAATTTATTAATTTTCAATTCATGAAACACATTTTGACTGTCTTTAAAATAGTTTAAAAGTATACATTTACATTTTTATCTTGGAAAATTCACACTGTCTTTTGTATGTCTTGTCAGTAGCTGAGAAACGTGAAAACTAAATTGTCAAACGATATGAAAGATACCAATTAGCAGAAATAATTTTATCTGTAGTTTGGGATTTATGGCTTTATATTTATTGCTCTGTACAGACACATGACGCCAATACGTGCTTTTGCATAAAGGTGTGAAAACTTTTGAATTCACTAATCCCTTTAATGTCCACATTACTTGTCACTAACACTTTGAAATTGTTAGATTTTTTCACACTTTGTTACCATTGGCTTGCCAATGCTGGCTAGGTGACCCCGGATATATATATATATATATATATATATATATAGTTTCTTTCTCATTTTTCCACAGTTAAAAAAATGAAATGTCATCAAATGATTTCAAAAGTACAAAAGTTTTCAATAAAAATCGGCAAAAGATTTTGTAATGACTAATTTTTTTAAGAGTTTATAATATTCTAAAAAAAGATTTTAAATTAAAACTTAAAAATTCCATAATATATAATAAATAAATTCTATTTCCGACTATTTTCGCACCTAAGCTTTGCTGAAAAATTTTTTTTGGAGGGGGGGGGGTTGTCACCCCTCTATGGCTGTCACCCGGGGGGGGGGCTGACCGCCCTCCCCTGGTCACGGCACCAAATATGTATATGTTATATAGGATTTCATTATTATTATTTTTCTTCTTGTTATTAATATTGTTCTTTTTCTTCTTTTTGTTGTTGTTATATCGTTCGTTGTTAGGACTTTTTAATAGTGAGAGTCTTGGAGTCTTAGAGAGAGAGAGTTTGTTGTTGACTTAGAGAGGGATGTTGTGAGAGAGATTGTTTGTTTTATAAGAATGTCGTTGTTTCTGTTACATTCTTAGACGTGTTGATGGAATATGAGAAGCTCTTAGAGTGAGGAGATAGTGTTCAGACAGTCTTAGTGTAGATATGAGATGTATAGTTCATATTGTCGATATGAGATGTCGAGACGTGTATGTAAGATGTATATGTTAAGACATTTTATAACACAGATATACAAGACATATAATAACAATATTCTTTACCTTTTGGTAGAATCACAACACAAAGACGAAGTTATAAAAACACATGATAGGTTTATTTCTTCTCACGACCGGCCGGCCGTGGTTTTCATCATCACGAATTCAAAGCTTCACATATTAAGTTTCAAAGTGACCGTCTCGCTTCTAGACATTCGAATTCCAAACTGCAGACTATCGTCTGTCGTTCTCAAACTCCCTCTCCGTCTCTCCCCCTCCTTCTGTCTGCTTAACTCTAAAGTTTTTCTATCTATATCTAGAACTTCCCATTTTTCCATGACGTCATACACATGTTAAAACATGTCTCTTCTTCCACGTGTTCTGGACATGCGTGTCCAAAACTTTTCCATTTTTACAAAAGGAATTTTAACCTATATTCTCAGTAACCTATATTTCCAATATGTTAAAAACATGTTTATTAAATTATCTTGTAGCTTTCAATTGAATTTTCATAACAAAATTGACAGTGCACATTCTTTTCTTGAAACTATTTTATCTCTAAGCTGTTTTGCATTCCATTTTCTAATTCTCACACGTAATCTATTTCTAAACCTAAATCACGAGGTTCGAATTTCGTCTATGCTATATCATCTTCATTTTAACTAAATCTCTCTATTTTTATACTTACATGAAAAGGGGACAGCCCTTATCATGTAACATAGCTACGCTAGTGGGTATGAGCCCCTGAACCCTCAGACTATTTTCGGCCATTTTACAGCTTTCGTTAAGGTATGCTCCAGTGCACGCTAAGGCTATTCGTGTGCCATATGTGCACCCACACTCGTATTAAAGTGACATAAGCGTAGTAATCTTTCGCAGACAATTTAAAATTAGATGGAAATTAATTTTTAAAAATTGCAGATAACTTTGGAAAGGCAATTGGTTGTTTTTTTTTTGTAAATGTCGATAATACACTACCACAGGACTTGCCTTTAAAATCTTAATTTTCATATAATTTCGGGTGTGTTATAAACAAATATTGCATTCAAAATTGGGGCCGGCAAATAGTTTTTAAAATATGGAAGGAAGCATCTAACACGTGTTTTTGTTTGTTTATAAAGTTCATGGTGTTTTTTTTTGGGGGGGGGGGGTACAAAAAACATAGGCCCATGTCTTTTTTAGAATAAGTTTTTTATTTTTTCGGGATAAAAAGAAAATTCCAAATAGGTATTTTATAAAGAGTTACTCGAGAATGGAGTGGCGTTTTCAGCACACTAAATCTACTTTAAAAAATATATTTTTCTATACGAACGTGAGACGAGCCCTAAAGTAAAATAATACCAAAAATGTTATCTAATCTAAATTGAAACCAATATCTTATTTTATTGGGGGGGGGTTGCAAAGAAGTTCCAAAAAATATATCTAATTGCTTCATGAGCTGAATATTTTAATAGAATGTAAATTTAAAAAAAAAAAAATATTTGAAAATTGACTTACCCAGTAGTAGTTTAAATTTAATATAAAGCTGTATTTAAGAGATAGCAAAATAATTGTTTTTGTTTTTTCATTTTCTGAAGACCTTAACCGCAAACCACCACTTAGCATGTGTAGTTCTAATATTATTCCAATGATATTCTTTTTGAAACTTCAAAAGAAGCCGACTACTGTCAAAATTTTGCGAAATAATACAACGTGATCAATTTCATTTTAGAGATATTTCTTTCAAAAGCCTTCTTTTAAAAAAAAGAAAAAAAAAAGTATATTGTTCTAAACCTTTTACTGTTTAAATAATTTGACTTTGCTCGTTTTATTTTAAGAAAATATAAGTTGAAAAAGCATTTTCATTCACTATTAGAAGATTTGTCAGTAAAAAAAACAGTCACCAAAAAGATAAGCGTTTTTTTTTTTAAATTTTTACTCGCAATGTAGAGCTCTGGATACTTCTTTTCAAGTTAACTCTTTTGTAGTTTTGATTACAATAGACCTGAATGAATGAACCTTGTAAGGAAAGGGCACTAAGCATTGCCCTGTTAATAATGAATTTCTTTGGTTTCTTTTTATAGCATGCTACATTTCTCTCTTGCGGTTAGAAATATCAGGAAATTTTTTTCTTTTTTTCAACATCAGACTAAAAGAATCGTAATGAAGGAATCGTAAAATTAAGGTATTTTTTAACGATGCGATTCCGATACCTCCCAAAATACACGATTCTTACGATTAACGATTCCGATTAATCGTCCCACCACTAATCCCAACCACTATTCTCATCTTGGTTATTTTCATGTTTCCATTGGTGTAACCTTAAACTTTTTTTTTATATGTATCTTTAGCAGTATCAGAATTTGGGGGGAATTTTTGACACCCCTAACAGAAAACTGCGAATAAAATATAGAAAACTCGTAATTTCTCTTTCTAAAGTGGGTTATTTATTTTCTTTATAGAATATTCTTCCAAAATAAACTATTTAAGTTGTTTAAAAAATAATAGAAATATTATTTTTCATTGTTTAAAAAACAGTGTTTACAAAGTGCGTGCGTGCGCTCTGGGAACCATTTTGTTACGTAATGAAATCAATTGATTTTTATGAGATGAATATTTTTCAATTTTTAAACTTTAAAAATCTATCAAAATTTTCCTATTCGTTTAATTGTTACGTTTTTTTCAGGGTGAATGTAAAATTTTATGCTCTTTCCGATAAACTGAATATAATATTTTAGACAAACGTTGTTTTATAAATTCACCCCCCCATTTTGAAATGTCTATGAGAATTTTAATAATTAATTTTGGTCGACACGTTTTATATATCACAAATTGAAGATAAAACATGAATAAATAAAATACTCAAATTTAAAACAACAAAAAAATATCACTTATCTGTAAATTTACCGGTAAAGTCCAAAATGTAAATCCTTCTTTTTTCGATAACCACGTGTTTTTTTTTTGTTTTTTTTTTTTTACGTGGAAGCTTAATTTTTGTTTAGAATTTTCCAGTCATTATTTTTCGGTCAGTGTATATTTTTATATTTAATTCCTGGTTTCCTTTTTTTCGATATAAAAAAAAAAAAGACGAAACCCTATAATGCAGATTTATAGTATAATAAATAAAAAATTCAGGTATTTCTTTAAGATATTAAAAAAAAAAAAATTACATTGCATATCTTCGTCATTTCGTAATCCGTGTAAATCCAAAAATGAAAAATCCCAGTTTTCATGTACGATAGCGTAAAGGCGCCCACATTAAAAAAAAAGGACGATGTTATCTCCCTTTATTCATATAGGGTCAATATGAAGCCACCCTCGAAAATTCCTTTAAAATTACGGCCAAATCTGTTCATTGCAATGTGGCCATAAAGTGGGTGCCCATTTGACGTCACATCGTTATAGAAAAGTGACCCCCCACTTTGTGACCATTTGTAAAATTTTTTATCTTGGAAACTACTAGTTTCGTTTGCCATATATATAAATGATTATTTCCGTTTTCAGCGCCTCCAAAAACCTTTAAAAGTGGAAAATTTGAAGGAATATAATCCAATATCGAGATTATTAAGGTTTCTGAATTAGTGTTTTTTTTTTTACACTTATAGGCTTCCGTACATAAGTAAGTGATAATTTTAACATCCGGTGTCTTTACAACTTTCTTGAAAGACACGCGTTGTCGCGATATGTGTTGGAAAAATCCTTCCATTTAAAAAATACATGGATTATAATACATAAATATGAATAAATTCTCATACAGGAAGATTAAAAGAAAGCATATCTTACTCATTAACCAGGTAAGTTCTTTATTTTGCCGTTAAAATAAATATTGTAAGATTCAAGTAATGTTATTGTTCGACAATCCGTGTAATGTTAAGTGAAGAAATCGAAGGAAAAATAAATAAAATTGTTTATTTCTCTATTAAAGCTTTTATGATATTAAAATTTGGTCTTTGCTCGTTTTATTGAAATAAAATTTACGGGTTTAAATTATGTTTTCATATTGTTATAATCTGATAGAAAGATAGATGTCTATTCAAAATGGCGACTCGGCTGAAAATTCCCCCAAAATTCTGATACTGCTAATGTATCTTTTCAAACTTGAGAACCCAATAGATGAACTTGAATCTTTATGTTCAATTTTGAAATCTGTATGGAATTGCTTGTAGTAAGGATTGAACAGTCAAAAGATTATCACTTAAAACTGATTGTTAACCAATGTCCTTACCTGTTATGCTACTTGTCTATGTGGACAATTCTAGTATGCAATTTGGAAGCCTTAAAACCAATCATGTCTAAATATGTATTATTATTCTTCAAAAACATTTTAAGTTAAGCTTCCTACAGAAAATATCACAACCAAGAAGTAGGTGCATTCTATTCCATGTAAATATGGAAACAAAGAAAGACATGCCATCAACTAAAAAGTGTAAAAAACAGTAAAGCCATATTACATGGAGATATTGAGAAGTTGGGGATGGTTGATCACACAGACAGAAAAGGTAAACAATCTGTTCTTGTGGGACAATGTAAAAAATTATAGACAGAAGAATAAGACGTCTCAAAATGCAGCACATAGCAACAATGGCCTTCCTTTTATAAAGACTTAGAAGAAAATCAAATATAATATGGAAACCAATAATTATAAATATATAAATAAATATAGATCAGAACGCTGATAAAAAATTGCAATATATGCAACATTATACAGGCATGATATGAAAAGAAACTGAAATCTTATTTATTAAATCATTCCAGTAATTATAGAAGCAAACAGACTCATGAAAAAGAATTTCCAAAACTACTTAGCAAATATACCTGGTGAACCAAATGCAAAGAGATACAAACAATTGCACCTAAGGGTTAGTTAAAATCTTAAAATGATATCTCAGTTGGAATGTATAAGATAGTGGGCGAATATTTGATATCTGGTAGGATGATCCATCCCCAGCTAGAATAAAATAAGAAAATTGAAAAAAAACAAAAAAAAACTCCTATCATCAACGCTCTGATCCCATCTGGCATCAATTGGTATGGATGGCTCTCGTTTGGGAGAGGCCCCGTGTTTTGAAAAGCTTCTGGGTTTGACCTTTACTACTGATCTGAAATGGAACACGTACGTCAAGTCTGTTGCCAAGGTCGCTGGAAAGATGGTGGGATCCTTCTATCGCTCCAGAAGATATCTCACTACTGATGCAATTCTCTATCTATATAAAAGCCAAGTATGTCCAAGGATGGAATACTGCTGCCATATCTGGGCAGGAGCTGCTAAAAACAGCCTATCCTGCCTTGACAGAGTACAAAATAGACTTCGTGGCTTAGTGGGGGATGCCCTTTTCTCTACCCTGCAACCTCTCTCCCACAGAACAGACGTTGCGAGCCTATCCTTGTTTTATCGTTATTTCCATGACAGGTGCTCGTCTGAACTCCAATCTCTGGTCCCCCCTCGCCAATCTTTCACGAAAAACACCTGTCTAGCAGAATCCACTGTGAAAAATTTCCCCCACTCTATATCTGTGTCTAAATCAAAACGTGGATTCCATGAACAAAGCTTCTTTCTTAGAACTGCACGCCTGTGGAACTCTGTTCCGTCTGCCTGCTTCCCACCTGACTATAACTTGGATGTCTTCAAGTCGAACGTTAACAAATTCCTAATGAACCACCCCCTTAAGTAAACACTTCATCAAATCTCCACACTAACGTACTGTACTTGCAATAACCCTTATCCCTGAGTGGCTTCCGGGCTTTGATAAGTGGTGACCACCGTGTAAAAAAAAAAAAAAAAAGATAATTAAAAAGTCACTCCCGATCATTAAGTGCTGCAAACTCCACGGTACTGGAGGTAAGTCAACAAGGCGATAACTCATATTGATTCCAAGTATACTTGGCTGCTAAACGTATCCTACATAATGCTGGGCTGCCATGGAACAGGGAGAGACGAATAGTGTTTCTTGCAATCGTGAATATAGTGTGAATAGTGGTGTAGTCGTCACATCTGACAGATAACCAATCTATACACTTACCGTATTCATTTCTTGTAAGAATTATGTCAGTAATTACTGACATAATAAGTGTATAGATTGGTTATCTGTCAGATGTGACGACTACACCACTATTCACACTATATTCACGATTGCAAGAAACACTATTCGTCTCTCCCTGTCCCATGGCAGCCCAGCATTATAGATTATGTAGGATACATTTAGCAGCCAAGTATACTTGGAATCAATATGAGTTATCGCCTTGTTGACTTACCTCCAGTACCGTGGAGTTTGCAGCATTCAAAGAAAGTGTATTCAGGTGTTTCTTCTGTTAGTGCGTTGTAGTGGTATTCCCGGACTAATCCACTATTCCAGAGCTGTGTCATATGGCATTGAAAGGTAATGCATTCCAGGTCAATCTCCAGGTCAGAGATTACTCAGAGTTGTTGAGATGGCTCGAACCTGGTGCCTAACTCCATTTGGAGTGGATCCTTTCTTCCAACTACCTCAACCACCCAACGAGCAACTCCCCTTACTAATCCCTATGGAGTTCCTTTCTAGAAGTCATATAAATGTCACTGGACCTGGGAAGCTGTTAGAACTCCATCAGCTAGGGGGTATAATCATTAAAGATTCCACTAACTTCCTGGATGCCTCTTTTGTGACAGCTTTCAGCTGTTCACAGAAACTCTGTCTGGCAAATTCTGGAAAGGGGAAATACTAAGAACAAAACTTGTCAAGGACAAAGACCCTTCCCTAGATAAACTTTTACCAGAATGTAAAGGAATGGCCCCAATTTTGATGCATCTGTCACTGTTTAGAGCATTTAAAGCTAACGTTATATTACATCAGTGGTATTGCATGCAGCAGTCGGGATACTATAGGGTTGGCTACATTGAGCATGGCACATAGCATCGACATACTTTCACAACTGAGTGCAACACTGCTTAAGGTAAGTCCATGGCTCTGAACTTGGATAATTTGAATACAAAGGGCTTGAGATTTTCAAACCAATTGGTTCGCATCCGAAGGTACCTCTTGTCCTTTTTTTAAAATTTTCTTATCAGATGAATGGGGCATTTTACTGAATGCCAAACATTCACCCACTAACTCAGATATTCCAACTGAGAGATATTTTTAAGATTCTGAGTGTCTCTTCAAGTGCAATTGCTTGAATCTCTTTAGCACTTGGTTCACTGGGTATATTTGCATCATAGTTTTTGAAATTCTTATTCATGAGTCCAGTTGGTCCTATAATAACTGGAATAGTAGAGATCTTAAGATTCCAGTTTCTTTTCATGTCATGCATAAGACCTTGTTATTTTGTTATCTTTTCCCTCTCAGCTGCTTATCCCAGCATCATTGGGAACACTAACTTCTACTAAGGTTGCTTCTTTCTCCTTTTTGTCCCATATCACTAGGTTTTATCAGGTTTTATGGCTCTATTTTCTAAGTATACAGCTGTAGGAATTGGATAGTCATAGTGGATGGTGCAGAACTTATTTCCGACTGTTTGTTTTGGTACATACTCCCATGATATGCTGCGGCATTCGATATATTCAACTATTTACAGATCGTCCCGTGGAGATATTTACATGCTCCATTTTGTTGGATTGTATAATAGCCATCAACCTTACAGTTGGGTGTCACGTGGCTCAAACTCTACTTTTGTGTGTCAGAACCTGCACTTACTGTCATAGCTTAAACAATTCATTTTCTTAAAAGCATTGGCTATCAAGCCTTGATCTTGGGCAGCCATTATCGTAGTAGAAAGATCCTCTTGATCAGCCATGGAGCTTTCTTTATATACTCCTGGGTGAATTCGTGCAGAAAATACTTGGCACACTGTTGGTTAACCCATTCTTCCAGTTTTTTACAATAGTTCTTTGTATACTTTTAGTGACCCTTTTGGTCTATTTGTGTAGCAGACTTGTTTTCTGATTCTGTCTCATTTATCTTGTCCAAAATGTTTGGCCAGTTTCTGCAGGGTTTTCTTTTTTATTCATGCACCATTTTGAGGTTTGGATTTTGGGAGCTCATTTTCGGTGCTCATGGTAGTTGCACGAGACTGATAGTCAATGTCTGAGAGACTTATACCTCCTGCTCTACTAGGCAAATACTGGTTTTGGTATGTTATTTTGTACAGTGTCAGCATTTTTTGCATTTTATTGTCCAGTCTGTTTATGTCCTTTTTGTGGCCATTCAACAATGCCAAAGCTGTATGTTATCACAAGCATGGCAAGTTGGTTAATGGCAGTTACTTTGTTTTTGTTTATAAGTTTTAGGAAGGTGGGGAGAGGACCAGAGACTGAAGCTCAGTTGAGTACCTGCCATGAAAATAAAAATAGAACAGAGGCAGTAGGGCATACAATGATCACATTGTCCCACCACCTTACTATGCATTTAAACAACACCAGCGCCATATACAAGCATTTACTAAAAAAACACAACTGCCCCCTTCCAATCTTAGACAAATCCTTATTGATAATACAAAATTTGTAAAACATGAAAACAATTTTAAAAATGTTAAAAATTCTCGAGGCATCTTATATTAGAACCCAGCACCCTACTATTAATAAAATCACATTCAAGAAAAGCAACAGCGTATTAAAATACCTGACATAGTGCATAAATGACACGCTTTGCTAATATTGGGAGAATTGGACTCGTAGATTTTAAAACTTAGATTTTTCATCAACTTTTTATATACTTTTAACCTCTCATCACTCAATACAATTTTTTGTGTATTTTACTTTTATATTTTCCATTTTTGCTCCTATTCACTTTCATCTCATCAACTCAATTTAACATGAAGATGATTTGCAGTCGAATCAAAAACGCTCGTGATAACTATGGAACTTTCATTAATATTTTTTATTTTGATTTAAAAAAGATTATACGGAAAATCGAAAAATGAAAAAAAAGAATCATAAAGCAAAGTATTGTATTATATATTATAATAATTTCTGCTTGAATATTTTTTTTTTATTACATTTTCACCCCAAACAAGGCACATTGCAACTTTGGTGTACGGGGCTACTATCAGGGGCAACAACTACTGGGGTACTATGTAGGGATTTGGGCAGCAAGATGTTGGTTCCCGTTGCACTTGAACTTCTGCACGTCAGCAGAGTTGGGGAAGCAGGGACGTGGAATGGAATTCTAAAGTCTAGCGGTTCTGGGGAAGAAACTACTGGATCTTTTACATCTAGGGATCTCTACAGAGTGGGGGTGGGAGTTTGCAGCCTGTCGGGTCTGTCGAGAGTGTTCATGTTGTGGGGACACAAGTGCTTGCAGTTCGTTAGAGCATTCACTATTAAAATACTTGTAGAACAGGCAGAGGGATACAACATTTCGTCGATGGGACAGAGGCTAAAGCTGAGATGCCAGTTCAGGGCCTATCAGATTTGCAACTCTCTTTTGAACCTTGCAAGGAGTGAGAGACTAGTAGCCGATGCACCCACCCAAATATGACAGCAATACTCCATACATGGGCGAATGGTTGCCTTATAGAGGTACAGGATACTTTCGGGTGTTAGTAGTTTTCTAGCACGGTAGAGAGAGCCCACCTTCCTTGCAGCGGTCCTGGCAATGCCTTCAATGTAATTGTTCCAACTCATGTTTCCTGTGAATGTTAGGCAAAGGAGTTTGAAAGATGCACTCTCAGTTAAAGAATCGTTGGCCATTGCTATAGGTGGTAGAGAAGGTTTCTTGTAATTATTGAATGAAACTAGTTTAATCTTGGCGGCATTGAATGTGACCATCCATCTTTGTCCCTATTCCGCTACAGATTGGAGGTCATTCTCTAGTGTTTCTGCCATTTCTTTAGATATGTGTTCATTTGTTTTCCTGTCGTGCCTGTTATAGTGTGATTTCATCAGCATATATACTCATCTCAGAGACAATTTTGTCGGGGAGGTCATTTATGAATATCAGGAACAGTAGAGGTCCAAGGATAGACCCCTGGGGCACTCCCGCATTTATATCATATTGTTTAGATGTATGACCGTCGAGGACAACCTGGATTTTTTTCTTATCTAAGAAGGATTTAATTATGTTAAGTATTCTACCAGTGATACCGTATGATCTAATTTTCCTGAGGAGACCCTCATGCCATACCCTGTCAAAAGCCTTAGATATATCTAGAGCTACCGCTCTCTGCCCTCCTCCGCTTTGTCCAGTGAATGGTATATATGTTCAGAGATTACAGTAAGGATGTCTGCTGTGGAACAGGCTTGTCTAAATCCATATTGTTGGTCAGTCAGAAGTTTAGCATCTGTAAGGTGATGAACTAGAGCATGGTTAATTAAGGTCTCAAATATTTTGGCAAAAACTGGGAGTAGGCTAATGGGGCGATAATTTAATGGGTCAGTTCTTTCGCCAGAATTCTTGAATACTGGTACCACAGAGCAGTTTTCCAACAGCCCGGAAAGCAAGATTCGTTAAGGCATTTATTGTAGAGTTTGGAGAGAACTGGAGCTACTTCAGCTGAGCACTTTTTTAATAGCACAGCTGGGATGAGATCGGGTCCACATGCTTTTGAAGTGTCAAGATTTTTTATGATAGCATGCACCTGAGCAGAGGTGATTTTCAGATCGTCTAGCGTGGCATCTGTCCGCATAGGAAATTTAGGTAGAGGGTGGTTGGAAGGGTCCAGTGTGGAGTTTGAGGCAAACCGACTGGCAAGCATGTTAGCCTTTTCGGTTGCTGAGCAAACAACCTCATGATTGTTGGTTAGTGGGGGAATTATTGATTGCCCATTATTTACTACACTGTTGTAGATTTTCCAGAAGTCACGAGTTCCTAGTTTTTGTGCTTCGATGCGTTTTTTAGTGGTTTCCGTAAATTCTCTCTTAGCTGTCGCTATTTCTTTCTTAACATTACTTCTAGCTTCTATGTACTTCTGTCTGTTTGAACTGGACTTATGTCAGTTAAATCTGTGGTATGCATGCTGCCTTTGAGCAATGGCAGTTGCGCAAGTCGCAGTAAACCATTGGGGAGAGTGAGGCTTGCTATAAAATTTCAGCATGGGAACATGCGTTTCGATTGCAGTTATGAATCATTCAGTGGTTTCGTTTGTGCACTGTTCCACAAGAAGAGAAAAAATATTTCCCCATGAGGCATCTCTGATAAGATCTCTGATGGTTTCCCAGTCAGCCTTTTTATAATATCTCGTTGTTTTGAGCATTGGCTTTTCAATTTTGGCTCTAGAGTTTAGGGCGATTTCAACCATTATCACTGCATGATCAGCGTTCCCAAGTGAGCTGTCGGCATTCACTATAAAATCATCAGGAACTGGAGTCAAAAACAGATCTAAAAGTGATGTGTGTTGTTCTTCCTGGTCAGGGAAATGGGTTGGAAATGTAACAATTTGTAATAGGGAGTGAGATATAGAGAAGCTAGGAGTTGTGCTGCTCGTTGCATCTGTGTAAGTAGAGAATCAAATCCAGTTTTTGTGGTAGACATTAAAGTCACCAAATACATGTACTTGTGCGCTAGTGTCAAGGGAGAGTGCTGCGTCTATGCTGTCAGAGACTTTGTTTATTATGGTGCAGTCCTGGGTCGAGGGAGAGCGGTAGAGAAAGTAAAAGTAGCTAATGTTGTGTTGCATGATTAGTCTAAAGCACATACAGGCTTGATCATCCGATTCTAGGTTTGTTTCTCTAGTCATGGGAAGGGTATTACGAATGTAAACTCCAAGTCCGTGCATGTGTCTGTCAGAGTCCTTACGGCTGAGTGGGAGATATCCAGGCATATTAAAGTAGTTAGAGGGGATGGAGGAGTGTAGGTTAGTCTCACTTAGTGCTAAGATATCTGGGGTATTTGTTAGGAGAAATGCTTCAACATCA